>NW_009630671.1:26340-45637 GCF_000690535.1 Cariama cristata | reverse complement strand
CTGTGAATACCGAAGAAATAACATTAGAATGAAATTAAAGGGTTATTTTCAGGGTGCTGCAGAGGGATTAGCTGCACAGTTTTCTTTAACAATAACAGTATTTTTAAAGCTAAACCCTGCTGCACAGCACCAGAAAATATAGCCTAAGGGCCTACCTTAAATTAAATAAGGCAAGAAAAGTTTAAATTAAAGCTGTCATTTACCTTGCTGTTGTTGCATATATAAAATACAGATTGTCACAGGCGGCATCAAATTGAGTTTCTTCAAATCCATTATGTTGGTACAGCCATTATATTTCTTCCAGGTACATAAATCTAATGAGACCTTTTGTGCCACCATATAGTCAATCTTTCACCTGAATGTAATAATATTGTTTCCTGCTATTTATTGCTCTTGAGTCAGACCAAAAGATTCACCCTGTTAGAGAAAGGCACTGTAATATAAATCTGGAGATTGCCTATGTCATACTGTTACTTACTTTTCTGTTTATTGTTCTGTACATATTTTGTCAAATTAAGTATGAGCAATTCCATTACAATGAATGAATGCAATTCATGTTATGCATTTAGGGTGAAATTCACTCCTGTGAAAATGCTCTCGTGAGGCCCTAGGCACTGCTTTAACAGCATTTAAATCCGTGGATTGCTCAGTGGTCTCTGAACACGCTCACCCATGGGACTCCACCATCCCCATGAGTGGGACCCTACAAAGGTAGCTTGGAAGAACTACCTGTACTGGTAGGTAATCAGTCTCTTTAAGGGAGGCTGAAGTGGAACATAGAGTCTTATTCAGGCCACAGATAAATTTCACTTACCGTGAGCCGTGTGATGATTTCATTGGAAAAGCATTCTGAAAGTTAGCTGCAGTGAAAGCACAGCAGAAGTTTTCCAACATCAGCTTGGCTGATACAGAAGTTTTAAAGAAATGCCAGAAATAATTAGTTGTCATTAAGATTTAATCACGTGCAGTATGTTTATTTAAGTGCTACCAATTGTTGCTCAAAAACCATTTGAGAATAAAATTATCACTTAATGCGTCTTTTGTGCTGGCTGTTTTGAGAAATACCATTTTTCTTTGCATGTTACTGTTCTAAATAGTCATCAAAAAGCCACCGTACTAGCTGAGTTGAGTGCATCTGACACTCAGGAGGACTTTTCACAGAGTCCAGGGTGACCTCAAGTTTCTGTTTGTTTTCTGTTCCCCTGGATGTAAAGTCTCTTAAGTGGTAGCTATTTTGTACTATATAAACCAGGAAATTGGAATGGGTAGCACTTGAGGTACCTGGCAGAGTCAGCCATGTGCCAGCTGATGTGCCCAGCCACTGAGGAGGGTGCGTGCATCCCTGTGGAGCTCTGTATTGCCACCGCAACAGAACCATCCTGCTCCCAGGATCCAGGCTGATGTGCTTTAAGCTAGATGAGGCATCTCTGCATTATGCGCCAGTCTGTGGTATGATGCTGGTGGATCTAGTTAGAGCATTTGTACACCTTGCATGTGTCCAACACGTGGAGAAATGGGGTTGATCTGCAGTAATCACCCTGACATCACTTGTTTTTCAAGGGCATAGCTTTTTCCATCCTTGGAACACAACCCCATGGCTGAGGCGCAGTTGCCATCCCTTCCACATCTGGTGGTGTACCATCGGCATGCAGCCCTGGTATTCTTGGTAAACCTCAGCTCAGACTAAACAACAAGCATAGTCCAAAACCCATTGCAGTCAATGGGACTCTCTCCTCTGTCTCCAAGAGGGCTTGAGTCAGCCCCTACGTCAGTCCACAGCAAAGCTGGGAGATCTGTCTTCAGAGGATGACTTTCCTAATGCATTTATTGGAACTGCCTATATCAAGTAACATTAATCTTGAGTAGAAAGACACAGTGTTAGTTATCTCAGGCTGATAATCTTTTTTCCCACTGACTGGGTGGTTGATGGAGTGGCTGCCTACCAAACTGGAAAAACTGCAAATTCAGGATCTTCTCCATGTAGGGCTTTATGTGTGACTACTTCAAGAAGTTCCTCTTTGCTCTGAAAATCCATCAGTTTAACATTAGTGCGTGTGTGTGTGTGTGTATGTGCGTGGTTTGGCTCTGTTCTTGAGGCATACGTGTTGCCAAGGAGAAAAACAAACCCAGCTCACCACTATTATAGCTACTTTTTTGCAGCTTTTTGGGGGGTGCTGGGCTGGCAGGTGCTAGCTAAGAAGCTTTCCAGTCTGGGGTAATGTGTTCCTTCATAACTGGCATGGTTACATTTTGGATTGACCACCGATGCTTAAATTGTGTGCTTAGCTTCAAGAGTTTAAAGAGGGAGATGAGGACAGCCAGAATTTCAAAAGTGCTAAGGAACCCAAAGCTCTCATATGGGTAGTGAAATATAAAATTAGTCTTCAAATAATGAGATAGGACCCCACAGGAGTTATGATCACTGTCAGTATTGCTATCATTACTGCTTTATTTCCAGTACAGTATTTACTGTGTCTAGAGCGTTTAGAGCCGGTGGTTGCGGTGTTGCCCCGGGCTGGTACGGCACAGGCACTGTCAGTAGGTAGGTTGTCTCTGACCTGGTGCGTTTGGAGATGAGTCTTCTCCTCTCCCCCTTCATTAGTAGGTGTTTTATTTTGATCACGGTAGCGTCAGTGGGGGTGTTCAGTATTTAAAGTTTGGGAATAGCACTTTAAGACAAAGCAGAAGGTGAGTAAGAAGAAGAAAAGTGGCTAATTGTTGGCTTTACCATTTCGGACCTGTCAGCCTCACAGCCCGATAATGCGAATCACAAAAATCAGCAGACTTTCCACAGACGTGAGGGATTATGGTTTCCATACAAAATGTCACTTCTGTTTATGGCTGGCATGCTTTACTTTGCTAGCTTTCTATATGATCCCTGCCCACAAAAGAGGGTATATGTGGTTTGGGAAGGGCCCTGTCTCCTGGTATTTCATATTTTATGAAACCACAAATACAACAGGCTTACAAGCTCTTGAAATGAAATACAATTTGAGAAATGTAATCCATTACCATTATAATAGAATTTCTATAAAAATAATAAAGGAAAACCAAGAGAAAATAGGTCCTGAAAGTTATAGGCCAACTGGGAAGTCATTGTGGCTTTGGCCTAGCTATCACCATGTCAGACTTCAGCCTTCTCCCAGGCAGCAATCTAATTGTAAATTATGTATATACAGAACATCATTTCTTAGCTTTGGCTTTTAGTGACCCCCTTCCCTTCTTTCCCTTTCTTCACTCCAACCTCGCACATAAGAAATATTGAAGTGTTTGCACTAATGGAGAAATGACAACGTGCAGTCAAACTTAAACCAGCTGTTTCCCCACACTGTGAGCACAAAGAGCCAGTCTGGTAATATTTATAGCTTGACTGGCCTCTAGTGAGCCAGATGCTGACTGCCTTAATTTGCCATGATGGCCTTAAGGCTTGAAGCAGCTGTGGACTGCAAGATAGCTGGGGAAAGTTAAACAAAAAACAAACAAACAAACAAACGAAAAAGCCCAACAAAAAAAGAAAAGATTGTTTCAATTAGCAAAAGTTATTGTTTGATTGAAAATGAATGGCTGCTGCGTATACAACTCAATAAACAAGCATCTTGTGTTTTGCTTACAGAAAGCCAACGACGTTGCATGTGTTGGCATGTGGTGTTTGCTTTCTCCTTTCGCCGGAGGAAGGAGCTGGAGGCACCTCGACATGCCATGCTGTGACATCTCTGAGTGACCCCTGGGCCAGCCCCAGGCTACCCTGAGGCCCTACCGAGCCCGGGGCACCCCGCACAGCGGTGTCTGCCCCTGTTTTGGATGCTGCGGGGCTGTGTTAGCATGGGGCTGCCTCAATCCCAGCCTCTCCGCAGCCCTGGTCTCTTGGGGCTGTTGAAGACCCTTGTGGTTGCCCCTGCGCGACCCTGCATGGAGCAGTGCGCTTCCAAGACTGCGTGACCCAGTGAGGACTTTCGTTTTCCTTTTTTTTTTTTTTTCCTTTTCTTTTGTCTTCTTAGTACTGCTTTTGACGTTTACCTTATAGTAAAGATAGATTCTCACTGTGGCTTCAGCATCAGCTTAAGCCAGCTTTAGATGCCGGCGTGGGTCCCGAGGGGCTTCCCTCGCTTCCACAGACCTCAGCAGCTCAGTCCCACCCTGGCCGTCCCCTTTCCTGTGGGCAAGCATCGCCTTCACACAGCCACCGCGTGTGGGTGGCAGAGTGACTCGGGTTACAGCAGAGCACCCACTTACCCACCCATTTATTTAATTATTCGTGGGAAGCAGCTCCTCAGCCCACTTTGCTAAGCAGTTGCGTGAGAGCCTGTGTGAGCAACCCAGGGATACTTGGATCTACGTGCGTTTTCTGACGTTTTAATGCCTCTGTTGTGCTGGAGTCCTCTGCGGGGAATTTTGTGCTGCTTTCACCAGAATACTTGGAAAGGAAAATAAAACCTCTGTTTTCCTTTCAGTGGGTTAATTGTGGTGGTGCTCACACAGCAGATTTAAGGGCAGGTACCTGCACAGGAGCAGAGCCCTTGGTGCGCTTGCAGGGCTTGGCCCGGTGTATGCACAGAAGAAGCCGGGCAGCCACACCCAGCTGTGGTGCTGGGCGACGAGCGTACATGGTGGAAACCAAGCTCTGTCAAAGCAAGTGTTGGGGCCTCTGATAGCAGCACTGAAAGCGCTTTTCGGGGTCTCATGTAGCACCTGTGGGGATCACTGTTGGTGGCAGGGAAGCAGCCGCACTCCTTCCCCAGCGGCTGGGGAGCATGAGCTCCTTCTCACCGGGGAGGGTCAGGCTGTCCCCAGTGATTGCTGCCGAAGGGGAACCCAAAGAGGGATCCGCAGGACCCCTCTTTGCATGTCACTGCTGTGGCAGGTCTCAGCAGATGTGAATCCCACTGATTCATGAAGAGGAAGAGGGTGTAGAGAGGGGCAGGGAAGAGGGTTTGGGGCTGGAGCTGTGCAATGCTTTGAATTGATATTGTGGACAAAAGTATGTTAGGTGTGCTTTAAGAAACAACGATGTCCCTGAAAGTAAGAAATCTCAGGGAAGTTTTGGTTTTCTTTGTTCATGGGCCACTTTTTCAGTGACAAACTATTTTTGGGAGGGAAGCGCTGACCAAATTCAGTACGACTTGAGTAGCTGCAGTGAATGGAGATGATCCTGAGCATGCTTTGCAATACGCTCAGTATGAACCGACCTTTACATGAATTCATTTTGGCTAAATATAAATACATCTCTCTTGGCCCAAATTGTCTGAGAAAGCCGGCTTTGTGGAGCTCTCCCTCTTGTACATAGGGACAGGGTGGGGACATCACAGCCTTTTTGGGACCGTTCCCCTCTTTTTCAGATCACTGGCGTTATGAAATGGGAGAGAAGAGGTGAGGAGAGGAATCTGTATCCTGTAGAACAGTGTCATGCTTTGTTTGCCACAGCCTCACGGAAGAAAAATTCCTCGTAGCTCCGTGTGTCTTCTGACCTGACCAGCCGTGGGCTGGATGGAGACCATGTGTGGAAAACTCTTCAAGATATCCTTACACCACTCTACTCTCTTGAGAGCCCTTTTCGACAAGTAGCCTCTGTAAGGAAGTTATCCAAGCTGTGGTTATTTAATAAACTTATACAGATATGCAGATATTTGGAGAACAGATTTTTTTTCCTTTATTTCCCTCTGAAATTGAGAAATATTAAATAGAGGGGTTTATATTATGGGAATATCACAGAGATCATGTAAAATTTTGCTGATTCCTAATCTGTGTTTCTCTGACGCCTTGCCTTTTAACACAACACAGGTGTTTTATGTCACATGGGGAAAATAGTAGCATAGTGAAGAGGAAAAAACGTGTTTCATACACTTATTTATGAACTTACATCTGCTTTCATCAGAGTCAATGGCTGGCAAAACTCCAGTCGGCTTCAGTAGGAGTGGGCACTAAATTTAACCATCAAATCAGCTTGATTCTAAGTAACCCTGAATAAAGGCAAAGCTTCCAGGTCCAAGGACCCATGGAGAAATACTTTCTTCAACAGACATTTTTCAGCAGTCAGAGCTGAATCAACTCAGCAGTGGACAAAGTACCCTTGGGTAGCATAATTGTAGTCTTTGCACCTTTTTTCCTTTTTTTTTTTTTTTTGGTAAATTCCAGGTGCAATACGGTATATTTACAAAGGGTAAAAATAACATGCAGCTGTGAAGAAAAATGTCTCGGGTTTCATTTCAGACCTGGGGCTGAGGATGAATCACCGCAAAGCTGCACCCTTTACGCTGGGCACCCTCTGAAAGCTGCTTTTTCACTGCCCCTGCTCCCTCCGTGGTTCCGAAATAAAGCAGACTCACAGAAAGTCCTTTAAAAAAGCCTTTGCAGACAATCACTCTCTTGTCGTTCTGGGCACTAAAAATACCATTTTCTGGTATCTGCTTGCATTTTCAGTTTTGCTTTCTATACCGTATAAATCCGTTCCAGCCATTTGAATTAAGCCTTGGTTCAGTGGTATCTGTAAGCACACGCTCAATTTGAAGTACCTGAGTAGTCCTGTTAGCTCTCATGGAGCTGCTTACATGCTTGAAGTTAAGCATGGTCTTTGAAGATTTGCTGAACTGGGGATTTGCGTGTCCACCCAGTAAGCTAATGGGACAAACCCCTTCACCATCTGCTTCTGGATTTTAATGAAAAGTTATGACTTCTTTATGAACTTCTTCCCTACGCCTGTCTGTTTAGAAAACCAGCTCAGAAGCCCTGTCAGATTGCCAAAAGCTGTGCGCTACTACTGGATCTTTCACATCATTTGCTGTTCAGTGTTTACAAAAGTGTTTTTAATGCATAATTGCCCAAGGAAGTGGTGTAGGCTAATACTGATGTGATATTTCACATCAGCAGCCGGACTTTGATATCCCTATATCCCAAATTCCTTTTCACAGAAAAACAAAATAACATAACTGTGCCAGTTAGGGCAAAGGATGCTACTAGCTCTCTGTTTCCCCAAAACATCCCTAAAAACTCAATGAATAGGCCAAATGGTTCTTTCTTTTGTCTTTGAAAGTAACTGACCTTGGGAGTCAAGGTGGACGTCTGCGCAAGTGTAAGGGCAGGAGTTGGATGCTGCTTCCAAACAGACGTGGTTTAGTACACAGACTCACTTATGCATATATGCCATTTGTATTTCTTAAAGGTAAACAGAAAAAACCCAACATTTTAGTCACAAGCAATCATCACAAAAACTCTTTTTCAACATGTTTATGTCTGAAATAAAAGGTTACTTTGTTTTACTTAGCTCCGTTTAGACAGAAATAAGCTGCATCCTAGAATTATATTTAGAGGGATATTATATTTAGTGGGATGTTATATAATATATAATATAATAAATATAATTTGGAGAATTATATTTTGTGGGATAGTAAAGTTAAACGTGAGAAAATAATGCCCAGGTACTCTGGCTGTGAGAGGAAAGGCTAAATTCACCACCGCTCAGTGCCAGGCTGACTGTATCTTCCCCTGCGGTTATTATTCCGTCCTGTGGCTGACCGTTGTAGGACCTTTACGCAAGGCAGATTCCCTATGTAATATATTGTGCGACGCTCAGGATATTTTACACCTGAAAAAGGTATGTGAAGCCAACATTTCCCAGGCAGCATTGAAGGCCCTGTTCCTTCTCCTAAAGAAGGTGGCAGTACCTATTGAATGGTTTCTGTGATATATTTTATTTTTAAACTGAAAGCCATCAGCAGTTAATTTATTTTTTTTAATATATACATTAACACAACATGGTAAAATTAGTATTAACACTGCATAGAAAAGAACTGGTATACTTAAAATGTACTTTTAGTATTGAAGATGTATACTTGTAAATCTTTTCAGCTTTCCAAGTGCTAGTTATTTTTTAAAACACACCTGTGAGAATTGTAACTGCTTTACTTCCTAACCCATGGTAGTGCTGAGCAGTGAACTCAACCGAGTCACTTGGGCATTGGATGAAGTATCTGCCACATCCTTTTGCCGTATGTTGAGCAGACAGTGGTCCAAACTGTATATAATTTTTCCACTTTTTGTCCTCAAACAATAGCAAAACTCTTCTTGGAACGCACCTGTATTCTGACCACTGGTGGCATTTGCAGCAAGAGCTGGGATTTCCGAGTTGGGGAGAGCAAGAGGCTCTGGGTGAAACACATTTTGGTGGGTAGGGGACAGATGCTGAAACACACTTCCAGGAGTCCGGGCCTTGAAGGGTCTCTCGGTTCTCCGAACTGCAAATTACTTGGTTTACAAGGAACCAGAATGAAGCATCGCAACCTGACTTGCTGCCTGTTTAGTAAGACCGTAGTACAGTTTCAGGAGTTAAATGGCAGGACTGAAAGGAAGCTTGTTAGTAACGTAGTATCACTAAAGAAACCAAAACCCAACTAACACCCTCCTTCCCTTGCCGAACAGCCTCTTTACATTTAAAGGTATTCCCCATGGCTCTGTTCTTTATTTTGATTTTTGTAACAATTTTTCTCTCTCTGATGAAACACGTTGTAGACATTAAATTAAAGGACAAATATGTCTGTGTCTGCCAGAAAGAAAACTGTGATGCAATTAAAATGCCATTAGGGAACCCCCTGTGGGATGTTAAACCTAAAGCCTCTATTCAGAAAGCAAAGCCAAAATTAAAGAGGTGTCTGGTTGCAGATCCTCTGCAGATTTCCATTTCTTGACTACAGTACCATGGAGACTGTGCTAGTCAGGAGCTGAAAGGTTTTTCCACTCATGCGTGTGGTATTTTGAATCATGGCTTTGGCAAATGTTCCTTTTCTGTAAGCCACACATAGAAGCGTGTCTACATTGCATGACATAAAGTGCAACTGAGCGTGGCCCACATGAAACAATGACAGCAGTGGAGACGGGAAACTGTCCAAGGCTTGGACAAGCTTTGTCCAAGGCTTGGACAATGACAACTAATAATAGTTTTCCCTCAGAAAACTTGCATTAAGTGCATCTCTATGTTTGCTGAGTTGTCTGTGAGATGTTTGGAGAGAGAAGTGCAGCTACTTGCAGCCATCAGGCTCAGCAAGCTCATGAAAAAGCCTCCATTCTAGCCCGATCTCTGGAAATAAATCATTAAGTGTTTCTATGTTTGGAGACATAGAAGAGCCTGATCCTTCGAAAATAAAAATAAATATGTGGTCCATTGAGGCTGGTCATTTTTTTCTGAGGCAACTGAAGGAATCAGCGGAGTCGTTGGGTGGCAGGAGCTGAGTTTTCCAGTGACAACCCAACCCTGGTGCTCAAATCTCGTTTTTTCCATTTCATTCAGCGTGATTCTTTGCTGAGGATATTAGTAGGGAGTGGAATAATAATAGAAGCACACCTCTCTTCTCTGTCTAGGAATTCTCCTGATGACTGCAGCGTGGCAAAAGGAGGGAAAATGGTTAGCGGCTCAGACAATGTTGGGATGAACTATGGAAACTACATGGAAGAGAAGCACGTTCCACCCCCAAATATGACTACCAATGAACGAAGAGTCATTGTGCCAGCAGGTTAGACCCTTTACACAAAAATTTCAAGCAAACAAATGCATTTCCCCTAAGTCTACTAACATTATTTAAGAAGATTTGGAGAGAAGTGGCAGTGTGATACAGGTGATCAGGAAGAGAAGAGCAGTAATTCCCCAGGGTTATTAAGAGAATGAACTGAGAAATACCATGGTGAAGCCACCTTCTCAACCTGGTCTTCCCATTTCAGCAGCAGAACTGGCATGATTACAGGCACTCAGATCTTACCTGACTTCTCTAGCTCCTTTTGGAGTATTTCACCCTAAAGTGGGCAAAATGAAGAGCCATTTCCATTTCCTAACACCATGGACTATTTGGGTGCACAGTGTATGGGAGAGAGAAAGGATCACTGTACCACATGATATCCCTGCAAGTACCAAATGCAGTCCAGCCCTTGGCATCCTAAAAACACAATACCTTCTGTGAAATCAAACAGTGCATGAAAAGCGATTATCTAGGTTATCCCCTGAGTCTGGGTGGTGTAAAACTTTGTAATAAGCACACTGACAACTCCACTGCAGTATAAAAGCACAATTGAGAAGTGCTTGGTTAGTCTTGGCAAGCTTGGTTGTGGGATTCTCCAGTTAATTGAACAAGAAGGCATTCACTCCTGTGTGCCTTGTCCTCCAAACAAAACCTCTGCTGAAAGGTTTGTTGCCTCAGTTTGCAAAGTAATTAGCACACCTATTTCTGAAGTCAGAGCATTAAACCATCAAGACATAAGTGGGTGTTCATAAACCACTGGATATACACAGCATAGACACAACACCTGCAACCTGCAAACAGGAGGGAATGTTTTGCTGCCAGTTCCTCTCCAGCAGAGATGTGCCTATCTGAAACATTTCTGCTACTGCTATGTTGCTTAATATTCTTACAGTTTTTCAGTTGCTAAGATATGCAAGAGTACTAACTGTGGCCAGTTTTGCAAGCTGTGATTATTTCAGTTATTTGTCAAGATACGTGTGGACAAATATGTTGCAGTATCCTCTGCAATGGTATTGACAGTTCTATTCTGAAGGCAGAAGAGCGATGCACTGAATAGTGAAGTGTCCTGCCAACTGGAAGCAGACCACACTGAAATTCACGGCATTTGAATGTTCTTGTAAAACATTTGTCTTCTTGGTGTTTGGCACTTTTTCTTTAATCTTTTAGTAACCCTTAGCATGATTAGCTCAGCAAGATCTTTTTTTCCCAGTGTATTCCTAAAGGTGTGTTTTGAGGTGGATTGGAGTGACATTCAGGGAATGAGATGGTCGCAGTCACAGCCTTGCTATTTTGAGGTCCCTAGAAGAAATGTATGGGTAAAAATCAGTTGGTTTTGTTTGCCTACCGCATAGGCAGTGTGCAGCTCATGTGGCAATGTTTAGGAATTAAAAAAAAAGTAAAATTCACATTTCTAGCTGTGGTAACTTTCTAGTTATCATAAATAAGAAGCATTTAAAGATTTTAGGCATAATCAAAATGTTTTGGTAAACTTCATGGGGTTTGGTTGTTTACTTCAACCCCAACTGAATGTAATTGTTGGAGTTCTCTGCTGTACATGTGGGCAATCTCATCCAGACCCTAGGTTTACCACCGGACTTGCATCACTCTAGTTTGCAACACATTTCATACCAGATGGAGGGGTTCTTTTAAGTGTTTTTTTGTCCACCTCAGAGAACAGAGAACCCCTTTGAAACTCCAGAAGATTAAATATTCTGACTTGCAAGGACTTAAAATGCCAAGAGAAGCATCAGAAAGGGGGAGGCACTAATGGGTGAGGGAGTGAGCAACAGCTTGACAGACTCTGAATAGTTCCTGGCTTATGGGAAGCGGTCCCTACCTCTTTCAGACCAGCCTAAACAACAGTCAAAAGAAAGGGAATAGCACTGAAGTTAAACCATAGAAAAGCTATTTAGGCTGTCATTCAAGTCCCAGCCCTTCTGCAGACTTTCATGTGATGGACTACAGCCATTTGACCTCTGTGTGCTCCATTCTCAGTCTTCAGGATATCACAGAATCACCGAGTCATTTAGGTTGGAAGGCACAAACTCTGAGGAGTTTGTTTCCCCTTGGCTTTAATCTTTTCTCTGCAAAAAGTATAGATTCTTCATGGTAGGAGCTGTCTTCCATTATGGGGATCTGCACTGCAGGTCCTTAGGGACCTTCGTGTTGATGGGTGCTTACTGTAACTCAAGAATAGGGAAAAGTAGAATGGAAGAGAAAGAGAGAAGGACGACCTTAGAGGCAAAAAAAGAAGTTTAAGTTAAAATCAAGGATTCATTCAAAAACACAAGGTATTTTGCCTTACGTTTTGCTAAAAATCTGGACTAGTTCTTGTTTTTTTCCCCAAATGGCTTTGCCAATGCTTCAGGTAGTAAGTAAAAACCCATGCAGGTGGAGCAATGTGCACCAGTACAAGACAGCAGTCCAGGAAAGGAGGTGCAGAATATTTTAATATGACCCATTCTAGTTTATGAAATAACTAGCCAAATCTTTGAGTGCTTACTTAACCTGTGGCCTAGAAACAGTACTTCTGACTCGAGTGGAAATTTCATTTGAATAAAGATAGAAATTCAACAGAGAGTTTTGCAAATTGTTCAGATACAAGTCTCAATGCTGTTAGAGTATTCTCTAAAGAGTATTCTCTGCATGAGGGCAGGAGCCTGTGTTAAACTGTGGATAATAATGCATAAAAATAACAAGTCAAAAAAACTAAATGGGAGAAGGAGCTCAAGAGCAGAGGGTTTGTTGTTAATTATCAGAGCTCACAGCTCTTCCCTAATAGTTTTTCACAGACAGTTATTCTCCTTTGCACTCAACAGACCAAATTAATTCCTCATCTCTAGCATGGGGATTAAGGTCTCTCCTGTTTGACTGTAGTCTACGTTTATTTTGTACTGATCCAGCACATCAGCAGTCTCCCCCCTCTGCCTAATTTTATGCTTTGTGATACCACCAGATCCTACGTTATGGAGCACAGACCACGTACGCCAATGGCTGGAATGGGCGGTGAAAGAGTACGGTCTCCCAGACGTGGACATCTTGTTGTTCCAGAACATCGATGGGAAGGAGCTGTGTAAAATGACCAAAGATGACTTCCAGAGACTCACCCCAAGCTATAATGCAGATATCCTCCTGTCACACCTACACTACCTCAGAGAGAGTAAGCTAGTTTTCTGTCGTTATGGTAGTGGCTACAATCAATCTGTGATAGATACCAGTCTTAGATTTAGTGGTGTGGATACACTCAACTGGGTTTTCAAATGTCTGTTGCAAATGTTGCTGTTCCTAAAAACATAGTAGGGAGCCTGATCCAAAGCCTTTTGAGTTTGATGGAAAGATTCCCATTAATTTCAGTTGGCTTTCACTCATGTTCATGGAAGAAAAGAGGGAATATTGCTACATGGCCATCTCAGAGAAAAATCAAATTGAAACCCAGCATATTCATCAGCATACAGTAGGAAGAAAATCATATGGGGTTCAGTGCTAATGTTTTTTCTGGTCACATACTCATTTTTTTCTGGTTTAATGATGAGAACACTAAATGAGAGTGCAAACATTGATTCATAAAGTGAATTCCAGGCATGATTCTAAGGACTGACAGCAGTTTGCTCTACTCCGAATAGGATCAGAAAGACTTCACTGGATTAAGTAAAAGTTTTGTAAATTCATGAAAAAAAGGAACAGTCCCTGAAGTCCAAATAAAAATTAGTTTTAGTGCATGGCTAGCATTTCAAAGGGAATGAAGGGACTAGTGAATTCCTGGCTTGAGGGCTTTCATCTAAGCTTGAGGAAATTTTGCAGGTTTGCCTCAGTTTAAAGAAGTTAAAGTGAACGTGGTTTTTAAAGAAAAAAACAACAAGCATTGCAACACCAGTGCGGTGCAGTCTTCTCCACACGCACACTGTCAATAATCAGTCAGAAATATTATGCATTCATAATGTTGAATAAATGAATGCCCTAGTTTAAGCTGTAGCACACGTGCCTTCCTCCAAACTGCAGACTGAACTGACTGTCGGTAGACTCGCGTTCAAACAATCCTGTCAGGGGAAAATATGGTTTAAAAAAATAATTCACAATTTTTTTTTCATTTTGGTGTTGCTTTTTGTTTTGTTTTGTAGCTCCTCTTCCACATTTGACTTCAGATGATGTTGATAAGGCCTTACAAAACTCTCCACGGTTAATGCATGCTAGAAATACAGGTAATGCTGGCACTGCTCCCATTGCTATAGGTCATCTTCTAAAAGCACAGGATTCCTTTTTATGGGTTGCTTGCTAAAAATGGAAACGGTAAATCAGGAGGGAGAGAAGTGTATCCTCTCCTAGCTGTGTGTGTGAGTTTTACGCACAGACACACAATAAAAAGGTGAGATAATGCAGGGCCAGATGGTGCAAAAATGGTCTCCTTACTGGTATTTCTTGTGTCCTACGAGAGCATGGGGTCCCTGACACATGATAAACTTCAGGCTCGGGGCCTTTGTCTCTGAGGACTTTTTCTCATTCTGTCTCATTGTACTGTCAGATCTGCTCCACAGATCTCTAGAAGGTTGGTGGAGCTCAAAAGTGCTTCAGCGCTTGACTAAGTGCTGTGGGCTCTGGTGAATGGGGACTGTCTCCCCTCCCATGCAATATATATCGTATAATTCAATAAAATTGCTATTTAGGCAGCTAGCTCATCTCATTTGTCAGCTACATGGGACTTGAGCTGTAAACTCCACTAAATTTGATGTTGTAATCTCCACTAAGTCTGATCTGAATGTAAAATTATTTTTGTTAACTTCTGTTAATTTGGCCCAGAAAAGTACTGAGTGTAGGTAGGAGAATGATACAATACATGCCTCAAAAGCATCTCTCTTTCAGGATGTGACTTCAAATAATTGTGAACATAACTCAGAATACATTTTACTTTGCTCTAGCAGTTGTGCAAGAGAGGATGGCATGGAATTGTACATGTAGTATGGTATACATACTGATTAAAGATGTTTGGAATATTGCATGATCATGCCTGAGGGTATTAGTTACCTACAGTGACCAGAAATAACAATTCTTTATGAGAAATGAAAAAGATAATACAAAGGATAATGCAAAAGAAAAAAAAAAAAAACAAAAAAACCAAAAAAAAACAAACAACCAAACCCTTGGATTGCAATGCCTTTTCCATATTTCATTTAGTTTTTCACTGTGGTAAATAGCAGTGAGTTTCCTAGCAAAATTAACAAGATTAGAAGATCTTTCCCTGAGATTAGATGTTTGCCACTTGACATAAAGTCCTACTGTGGGCTCTAGGCCTGCTGCAAACCCCACCAAAAGCAACAAAAATTTTTGCGTTGACTTTGATGAGGTTTGGAATAAGCCTTAAGCCCTTTTTAAAGATAGATGGACTCGATGGTCTTTTCTATCTCTGACTTTCCAGATTCTAATTTTCCAAGCGGTTTCCACATACAGTTATCCAAGTGTTGTTCAGCAGTTCTATGTGTTATCTTTTTCTATATGTGTGCACTGACAATGATATTTTGAAGTTCATTTCACCAAAATGAAATTGTCTGCATTTCTGTCATTGGGAGTGTGAATAATATCATGCTGATCATCCGCATAGGCAAAATTGGTTGTTCTGTTGGCATAAGAACTTTGGAGTGGGATTTTCAAAGGACCCCAAAGGAGTTAGAAACAAGTTCTTCTTGAAGTTAGCAGTAATTGCACAAATCGTTATGACCCTTTTCATGTTCTTAGAGGTGGTCATCTGAAGTCTGTTGATGTAGTTAGAGCAATTTCAATGCCTGAGATAAGTGAGAAACCATTTTCTATATCAAGCTCAATATTTTATTTTTTTCACTCTGTGAAGAGAGTAAGATTTCTGAGGGTCTGACCCAAAGCCAACCAAAGTCTGTGACAAGATTCCCACAGACACCAATAGGCTTTGGCCAAGACCTACAGTCTCTGTTGAAAATAAGCATACGTTAATGAAGAGAAGGCAAAGAAGTTTTATTTCCCAAGATCTAGAAGCCACCTGCCCAGGTAGAGGTGGTTGTGGTGAAGGTAGAAGGGATTGCCTGAACTTGACTTGTCTCCTCCCTTAATACAGATTTTGCACAGACTTTTATCCAGTAATTTGTATGGATTTACACAGGTGCAAAAGCTGTTGGAATTGACTTTTACATATAACAGTCCTAAGATAGAAATTAGTTATTCATAGTCTTCATTCAGACACACTACAAGAGGGAAAATTTCAGTGGACTTAGGGACTGTGAAAATGAATCTTTAGGTGTTATGTCGTCTTCTTTCTCTTTAGGAGGTGCCACTTTCATTTTTCCAAATACATCAGTTTACCCAGAAGCAACACAAAGAATTACAACCAGGCCAGGTATGAACAATGACTACCTTTTCTATGCTGTGATCTTACTAATTTCATCTCTTGAAGTACCTCGTTCTTTTTCTCCTTCAACTCTCTTTTCATAAATATTGGGCTATATTTTGAATATATTATATAAATATATTTTCACACATTTTATATATGTATATTTTTTATGTATGTGTGTGTGTGTATATACAATTGTGTAGGGTGAGATGATTAAATAGAGCAGTTTAATAAGTCTCTTTCTTCCACAATACTCTGCCTTTGAAGCAATGCTCCTGCTATCTACTTTTTATTTATGTTTGAGGCAAACAAAGCCCACAACATCTGATTGTGAGTTTAAGAGACTAAATAAGTAAAATCAAAACATAAGAAAGTTCTTATTACTCAAAAGTTTGAAGTCCATGAAAGTATTGTGGGTGTGCTGGTTTGTAAAAGGCTAAAGGGAATAATTAAAGAAGATGAGGACACTGCTATGAAGCTAAAAATTTTCTTTCTATCACCCTTCACCACTAAAGAGGCTGGAAGAATGCCTAATCTGGACATTTGCTTTTCCAGTCATAAGTGCAAAGTAGTCTGAGATATCAAGAGGAGTTGCAGCAAAATACTAAATTTAAAGGAAATCCATTACTGAGCCAGAGACATACATCCAAGTGTTCTGAAGGGTCATACACTTGAATTGGCTGAGCTCTTGTGAAAAGATACATTCTGTCATTAAAAACAGAAGAGATTTTGGATAGAAAATATTTTATCTATCTTTTATCAATGCTCTAGGGTATAATCCAGGACAGTACATACAAGTAACTATTTTATATACGCTTGTATACAGGTATATATGTATGTCTGTAGAATTGATAATTGATAATTAAAAGAAATAGGTAGGGAAACAGCTGCCAGGCCATTACGTGATCAAATCCACAATGCTGTTTCTAGGACAACAAACTCTTCTGCTAGATTTATTTGTCTGTAATAGTGAATAAAAAGGAGACTGCTGATCCAATGCATACATTTGGCATTTGGCTTTCGTAAGGCATTTACCAAAGTTCCCCACAACTATTTACAGTAAAAGTTAAATCAGCATAGCATAAGCATAGCACAGATCAAGAACTGGCTAATTAACCTGTTGCCAAGACTAAATAATAGACCTCTTAAGTCACGGGTGCTTTAGCATTCTCTGCCATGATCGATAATTATTAATAATTGGAAAAAGGACACAACAAAATTTGGTATAAAACTTAGACATGACATAAGATTTCATCGTTACTTAAAATCAGAGATTCTTCTAAAGGTTTCCTGTACAGGCAACCAGAAGCCTTATTAGAGAGAAAGGAGCTTGCAATATGTTAACAGCTGAAAATACAAGTTGATAAATACAGTATAAGACACAAGTTAATTGCATATCTTACTGATTTCAAATTAACGCTCTTCACTCATGAAAGAAGAACTGAACGTAGACATCTTTATTTATGGTACACTGAAAGTCACTGTTCTAGTTGTTTGCCAAAGTGAAAAAAAAGTAAACGAATGAAGAAACACAGTGGAGGATTGTATGGGAAATCTGATTGTGCCATTAAATAAATCAGCAGTGTGGCCTTGTACAGAAAGCCGTGTGATTCATCCCTTATCAGAAAGGCTCTTTGCAGAATTAGAAGGCGCTTAGAGGAAGCCATGGGAATATGGAAAATCTTTCGAGTATGTTGAAAGAGGTAGAAGTTTGAAACTGTTCAACTCGGGGTCTGGGCATGAGGAAACATGATATAATTATCAAAACAGAGAGTGTCCCAGAGTACCTGCTTAGTCTCAGTATTGGAAGAAGGGATATTAAAAAAAAGGTAGACATTTTCATGAAACATTAGAGAAGACTGTGGTCGTTGTGGTCACAGGTTATAGTAGCACCCAGGAGCTTTGAATGGCGCAGAGGAATGTCGACGTGAATATGGATGAGAAGACAAAGCATAGCTATAGAAACAATTACCAACTATGCAGTGTAAAACCGGACGCCCAAAAGTCTCAGTAGTTTCCAACGAAAGTGAACATGTAACACAAGACCAGAGGGACCTGGGTGTCCTGCAGGAAATATCCATGCCAACTGAGAGCATTTCAGGCAGAGGCCGGAGTGAATTTGCGGTGGAATAATACTATTTCATGGGTATGTTTCCACTGCACTTGAACAAAAACTGAATTTTTTTATCCCATGAGAAATTCTATGATTTCAGTATTTGTTTCATCCTGACTTGTGATGGAAAAATAAAACACTAGTTTTCTCTGAAGTAAAAGGTTCTAAACCACATATCAGACATGGTGAACCCCTTCATTTCTGCATTTTTATCTAAATCACATTTACAATGACACTTACAAAACAAAATGCTTTATGTCAACATCTTTCTGTGTTTACACAATTACTTGTGGGAGTTGTAGTTTGGATATAGGATGTCTCTATTCTTCTATGTAAACCGGTGTATCCTAACTAAACATGTCCTACAACAAACTATCATGTGATTTTGAAAGTATTATTTTATTTTATCTTTTACAATTGAAAGTTGACAAACATCTTTAAAGTCAGAATGTTTCTTTGGAAAGAAAAAAGATTTTTTTGCAGAAATTAATTGCTCTCAAGAAACTGTTTTGTTGGCTTATTCCGTGGCTCCCCTTTTAGTTAAATGTCACATTTCAACTAGATTGCAAAGAAACCTTTCCATAACAAAGCGCCCTTCATGTGAGAGCAATAGCAGACTCTGGGGACAGTCACTGGATGACATGAAGAAGGTCAAAAATGAGGTGGGGGACAGGGAATAAATAATGTTAAATGGGAATTAGCCAAATCATGGGGTGCAATTCTGGAGAAAGTAATTAGGCATCGCCATTGTTAAGGCACTACAATAGAAAATAGGAAATGAGCAGGGCTTGTAATGAACTGCAGTGACAAAGGCGTCTTTCTTCAGTCACCTTTACAACAGAACATGAGGTTTCAGCAAACTGAAACTAATACAATGAAGCTATCAGGAGCTCAGGAAGACCTGATACGGGTTTGTCTACATGTCTCATCAAACAGGAGCATTCCCATCAAAGATCTGTCCAAGATAAGGACATGTTGTACTAATAGCTCATGAATAGTAACAAATTGGCTTATCTAGGATAGCAACATGTTTATCGAGGCACAATACTGAACTAAGAATGAAGTTGGAATTTTGCGCTATTTCAAGAAAGGCTGTTAACTGGATTTTTCTTTTAAAGGAGAGGGCGTAGTCAGAACACCGTCTTACGATGTGTTGAGTTAAAGGACAAAACAGTTTTCTCACAGTGCTAAATTTGTACCAAATATATTTCAAGGCTGCAAGTGCCACCGAGTACGAGCACACAGAATCACACAGCCCTCTCAGTGTACAGGTGCCTAGTAATTTGGACACCCACAAATAGGAGAGGAGAGGAGAGGAGAGGAGAGGAGAGG
>NW_009630671.1:21659-26328 GCF_000690535.1 Cariama cristata | reverse complement strand
GGAGAGGAGAGGAGAGGAGAGGAGAGGAGAGGAGAGGAGAGGAGAGGAGAGGAGAGAGGAGAGGTTGTGGGAAGAGTTGCACTTCCTAATGACAAGCATATATCATCTATGTGATCTTTCTTCCTTATTTGTCTGCAGTCTTTCTGGGCAGGGGATGGAAGAGCTGGGATTAAAAAAATAGGTTCCTTATGTTACCAGAGTCTCCTTGGCAAGGCTGCCATGGAGGTAGAGAGCTGGCAAGGTAGGATTGGACAAGATACATGCAAGCAACCCACGGCTGAGCCCTGTCCCTCTCTGTACAGGCAGAACTCAGAACCCCCTGGAAACATGACCTGAGTCCTTCTGAATTTTTTTTGCCAGATGATAAAGTCCTCAGGCCATCAGTTGTCTCTGACTGCAAAAGAAAGTTAATAACCGTGTTGATCTCAACCCCGTCAGGATATCTGCATGTTACAATGATTCACCTGCACACCAGTATTTTGCTCAGAGATGAACACTTGTACAATTTATGTTATTTTCTCCGAGTTTCTGAAGGACAAGACTGAGGAATAGTTCTCAGAAAATCAGGAATAAAAGGTTACTAGTTATTCAAATGCAAGATAAAGATAAATTGCATATTTCAGCAAAAACAAAGTGAAATATCAGATTCCAGGAGATGACAGGACTGGTAGTGCCAGTCTGCTCCTCAAGCCAAATGGACTAGATAAATTAAAGGCAATTTGGTTGTGAATTTCGCATTACGCTTTATTTCCATTCGATACATCTGCTCGTAGTGCTTGGAAATGGGCAGAGATACATCTGTTTTGCACAGAGCCAGTCTGTGACTGTTTCTTTACTTCCTAACTGAGTTAATTTCCAAACATAATTTCTAAAATAAAGCACAAACACTGTTAAGAATCAGATCATCTGCACCAACTTAGTTTGACCAGGTGGGTACCGCTGCCTTCCTGAGATCCTGGGCAGGCCACGTATGTCTCTGCTTTTGGCAGCAATTTTAGCTAATGTGTTAAAGCCAGCCATAGAAAAGCACAGGCAACTGCAAAAGATTTCAAAGGGTAAACCAAACATTTGAATTTACTACATAGACTTTATGAAGAAAGCTTTTATGTTTTAGTTTCTTTATTTTTATATGCTAAAGCAGTTAAATAAAATAGAAATAATGAGAAAATGAAAGAAAAGGCAACCAAAAATTTAGATACGTACAGTTAAGGAGCTTGTTCCAAGAAGCAGAAAGGAATATTTAAATAGATGAAGCAGGAAAAAAGCTCTCCACTTTTTGGAAGAAATACGATATGTATACATATCTATGTTTAACATTTAAGCATGTTCGCTGTTTTCACATGTTATATTTCTAAAGATCTGTGAGGCTACTGAGGTGTGGAAGGGAAGTGAAGGAAAAGGAACTGCTTGTAATTTGAAATCACCAGTAGAAGAGAAACAAGTGTGATTGGCAAAGTGCAACAATCAATTATCCCAAAAAGTTGGATTCTGAATGATGAGAGTGAGACCAGAGGGTGCATCTGAGGAAGAGAGCAGTTGCAAGCATGAGGAATAATATCACAGGGAGAGCATAATAAAGTGTGTGATGGCAATGAGAGCTTGTGCAAACACAAACATACAACAGTGGTTTAGAGGAATCTCCACCACACAAAACCAAGACTTTGTTGTTTCACATATCTCTGCCTATGACCCAGTGGCAGAAAAGAGAACTCTCAAAGTCAGTCTATAAGATTTGATTAATCTCAAAGGATGACAGCAACAGACTAGCAAAGAATGGCACATTTAAATCAACTAAAGTCTATCTTCTTAAAAGAAAGTGCTGTTACATGCTGAGGTTGGGAGGGGATGGTACACAGTTTATGCTTAATCTGATTTCTCACCTCTTGGGGGACTTTTCCTTCAAGACTCTAGCATAAATTGTCCATGATGTTCAGTGTGTGTCATTCCTTGGTGTCCTGGGCGGAGGAAGGGGACCAAAGGGAGTACTCTGATGGACTCTATTTGTACCAGCTATTTCAGTGCAGATCAGACATCTAACATGAATAGGCACCTATAAAGAGCAATGCAGAGGGCAATGTGGTACTGTTATTGTTAGAGACAATAAAGGGGATAACGTTTTAACAAGGAGTATCCTTCCTACTTCAGTAATTTTTCCAATCCAATGAGTCCCCTAGAAATGTGCCCCTTATGGACATAGACCCTTTATGCCATATCTGCATGAATCAGTATATTTTTCCTTCGCAGATTTGCCTTATGAGCAAGCCAGGAGATCAGCATGGACGAGTCACACCCACCCCAGTCCTCAGTCAAAAGGTAAAAGCGTCTGCGTACGTCTAGCCTGTGGGCCTAATGGTTCAACCTGGGTAGACTCTGAAGTGAAATGATAGGAGCTACCGTAGGATTCAGCTCTGGAGGATTTTGACCTGTACCTTGGCTGGAAAGCCCCTTAGCTGTGTATAAGCAATACTACGTGGAGTCACTGGGGCAGCCACGTCCTTTCTTGAACTCAGGCTTCATCAAGTCCGTGACCATATAGTCTTATAGAGCTAAATCCTACTGTGACCATCATTGAGTGATAAGCAGCAGGAGTCCCAGGCCTGTGATCTATCACAACTTCCAGACTGGAAAAATAACTACGTGCGTCTTTCCATTTTCAGCTACGCAGCCATCATCCTCAACAGTTCCCAAAACAGAAGACCAGCGTCCTCAGTTAGGTGGGTGTCATTTTGTTTGAATTATGCCTGGGTGTGACGGGGTTTGTTGAACATGATGAGAAGGACAGCCGTCTCCTACCAACCAGAAGCAAATTGCAACATCTGATTCAGACCACTAATGAGATCTCCAGCTGGTGACCACTAAATCCTCAGACCTGTATGAGTTGGCTCTACAACTGAATCTGAGATGAAGGCTCCCATGGCCATTGAAAATTGCTTTTAGTAATGTTTAATAGCAGTGACAAACTCGCAGAGTGAAAAAGCTGTTAAACAGAATGCATATGTACAGTTTAGGTACAAAGGTGGAAGATAAGGAAGTCAAAAGACCGTATACTCCACAGTGGTTGAAATGCTAGCAGTTGGAAAATGTGCATGGGCAAAGAAATGAAAATGGATTACAGCATACCAAAACCTATTTGAATCTGGCTCCTGAAATTAAATGGGAAGGATTCTCAGTCTGTTGGGAAACTGAGGAGAAAGTAGAAGTTTATGAGCTTTTAGCGTAGTGGGTTTGCAAAATAGGCACATTTCTGTTTTTAAAGCAGCTAGTCCATGGGCTAGGACCTAATCCCTTATTGTCCCACTGTGTTTTGGACAGGTAGCTAGAAAGCACTACAGAGATTCTGAGTCAGTTATTTCTTTTGTTAACAGCAAAAGGGCAAAAGTAGGAAATAAAAGAGATGTGGAGGATATTCTTAGCTCATAAGACTCTGAGCCTGTTTTTATCACATGGATTTCCAATCATTATTCTGTTTTTTGTTATAGCTAAATAAGCCTGTGTGCATGACTACATCTCATTAACTCATGTGCATGCTGCCTGGGAAGTATTATACTGCTTTTTACCCAAATAGCGTTTTATCTAATCTGACCTTCCAACCATGACAATCTTTCAAGAAATATACTGATGATTTATGGAAGTCCTTAGGACCATTTAACGACTGTGTGTGAGCTGCACAGATTATTTAAATGTATAAGGAAAGTAACCTGATTATCTTTTTGGCTGTAAAACTGGCGACCATTTGAGAGCAACCGTCGGGAGACGAGGCAGCCCAGTGACAGGGTCATTCAGCGAGGGGCTCTGGGCTGTGCTTGCAGCCCATCACTTTGGCTTTTGTACTTCTGTCGCAGCCTTCCCACTTGCCTGTTGTACTTCCATTCAGGCCAAAATAAGTTTTCATTTCCAGAAGGAATCCCTTGAGGAAAACATTGAGATGCTACGGGCATTGTGTGGCTGACACAGGCTCTTCTGAAAACCCTGTGCAAGGTGAATACAGGGGATCCCTCACTGGACTCCAGTGACAAAGAAGAATTGAGCCAGCCACAGTGCCTGGGTTCAGCCAGGCACTCTCAGCCCTCTCTGGAGGCTTTTCTGGAACAAAAAGAGTTAGCAGTGATGTGGGGAGAACCAATGTGGCCTCACAAGAAGAGGACTCTCACCCCGTTACCTGTCTGTGCCTACAGGCTCTGGCACGCTGCAAGGGTTGACGGTACCACCAGGTGTCTGCGTGTATGTGTACTTTATTTAAGTAGGAATCGGAATACTTCTGAGCCAAATCTACAGTGTTTCTGAATATATACTTGTGCACACTAATACAATACAAAAGGCAAATGTGTATCCTTGCAATTTTTCACTTGCATACCCAATTTCAAGGGAAAACATGCAAATATTGCGATGTAGAGAAAGGAACCGCTTTCCCCCCATGTTGGACCTGCTGTTCGTCAGGTGGTATACACTGCCCCTTACAAGTGTAACAAATACCACCTAAAATATTTGACATCGTTGTTATGTGATTTTAAATCTTTCTTTCACAATTTTGTAGATCCATATCAGATTCTTGGACCGACCAGCAGCCGACTTGCAAATCCAGGTGAGAAGGGATTTTGCTGATTTAGGAGGATTTCTCTTCACTGCTAACTGTCCCCACTTCAGCTTTAAGGCCAGACCTGGAAGGTGA
>NW_009630671.1:0-21628 GCF_000690535.1 Cariama cristata | reverse complement strand
CCGCTCTTCAGTAGAACTCAGTGGGAGCTGATGATACGCAATGTGTTGCAGGATTAGGTTTCTAAATTACACAAGGGTGGGACTGAGGTCACAGATTAAGACACATAAACTCATGTGTCTTAATGTAGGTTCTACATATGAGCTAAGTGTCTTGTTACCCATGATATTCACTGGAGATGTAGTTAATACAGCTCTCCATAGAGGGCTGTTCAAATCATCCTAGAGTAGATGGTTACATTCAGTCAGTCAAATACCTCATTAGAGATATTTGAACTTCTCATATCAATAAGAGTTCACTTCAGTTGCCTAAACGTCAGGATTTTGTTAAGTGCTATGGGATACCCAATCTGGCCTCCAGATACCCCTCCAGAAGGGCATGAGTCTTTTACCGATCTGCCTCATATATGCCCCAGATTCTGTTAATCCACAATACAATGCCATACTGACCTTGACAAATGCAAAATTTTGGGATGAATAACCCAAACCAACCAAAATATATAGGGAAAAACCAGGAAAGTGTAATCTATTCGCAAAGAATAATTGGGTTAAACACTTCAAAAATCTTCTCTCACTTTAAGAAGGCAGCAAAGGGGCATATTGTGGACAGGGGCTTTTAGCATATTTTAGCCAAAGACAAGAAACCTTCTTGGTGGGTTAGTAACACTGATTGTGAACTGTGCAGATTTCACTGTTGCTGCTCTGAGTCCGCAGGACACGCTGTGGCCGTACACCACCATAATCAGCATCGTAATCTGCCACAAAGGATTGCCATTGTACGTGCCACTTCCTATTTCCCTTGCTTTAACAGCCACAGGGCACAGTGCTCCTTGTTCCACATTGCAGGTCCCCTCAACCCCCAGTAACAATGCTGCTTCTTACAGCGATTATATGGATTTTCAAGGCATGAAATTGCCAAAATACCGATCCATTTCCTTTCACTTTCTCCCAGGTGACATCAAGCACAGGTCTAGACTAGCTTACTTTCTGAACAGTGTTGCATGGCATAGGAAAGCAATTTAAGTATTAAGAACAGGATTTTCCAAATGGCCTAAGGCGGTGGGTTTCCAGGTGACACTGATCTTAACTGGAAGTGGGAGCCCACCTCCCTTGAATTTCTTCGTAAACCCCGGCCTTCACAATTTTGTCAAGCGTCCGTTTGGTAGACTTCATTACTGTAGAAGACACTAACGTGGTCTGGATTGGGATATTTTTTTAACGTTTGAATATGGAATTCCTACACACCATTATTTCTGTGCTTTAACATGTTTTGTGTGTTTATAAATTGGTGGAATTACTCTCTCATTAAAAGGAAATTGACAGCAACCATTTATTTTCATAGGACTATATATTACATTTGGAAGGCAAGTGTTTATGTTAGAACATATGTTGGATTGCTTATTCAAAAATTTGTGTTTTGTCCAGTGCTGAACTGTTTATTGATTTTCAAAGGCTAATCCTCTTGTTATGTTTCGTGTATTAAAACTTGCATGCCTTGCTCATACCATGGATTCTTTTGTTTGTTTGTTTACTTAATGCATGTTAATGGAACAGAAGAAATTCATTAAGGACAGTTTGGATAAATATCATTTAAACAAATATGGGTTTCAGTTGCACTGAAGTATAAACTGCTAATGGATTTCAGATGCTACTCTAGCTTGATATTGTAATTTGCTACTATAAGCTTTCTAAAGAAAAGCTTGTTTATTATACCCACATATCTAGTTTGGAAAAAAAAAAAAAAGCAGCCCAACCGATTCCTGGTCAGAGATGTACTTAGAAGTTAGGACATACAAGCTGGTTGGCAAATTCTGCTGACATCGTGCTTGTGAAACAGATTGCCTTGCAAGCTGCTTCAGCTGTATTTTGCATCGTTTCAGTGCTGCTTTATTAAGAAATGCTAAGCTTTTAACATGAATGTCAGTGGCAAGGCCCTTTGAAATCTACTTTCAATTGCCTAAAATGGTCAAATTTTGTTCCTATAACTCTGGGCAACACACTTCTGCAAAGTTGACAGCAGACTAATTATTTTCTTCTGAAGATGAAATTGGCAGAGGGGTGCGAAAAAAACAACAACAACATTTTAAGTCTTAACTTCAATAATCATTTCAACTCGTTTGACACAGAACAATGACAAGAATGTATTTTATGGACCTTTTCACTGTTCTTGCAAATGTTTTGCCCTATGGTTGTATGCAGTGTAACAGCAAGCTAATAAGTTTCCGTTCTGCATTTCCCCAAATGCTGCAAATGGATGATATGGTTTGGCATGAGCCCAGCTTTCTCTAAACTTCTCCATTTTGTGTAGGCTTATTCCATAGCAGAGAACATTTAGTTGCAACATAATGCTGTGAGAACAAGCAAAATGTTACGCAAGTGAAAGCTGTTTGTCCTGAACTTTAGAGATTAGTTTCCTAAATGAGCGCTGTATTATTTCCCCATCAATTGTCTACACTGAATGACATTAGGTAACTATTAAATCTCCATGTAATGGCATTCTGCCACTCAGATGAGGGAAAACATGACACATTACCATTATCTCTGCTCTTTAGGATTTCGTGAGACAGGGCTGGGAGAAAGGGGACTAGTTGAGAGTAAGAAGTAGGAACCAACATTGCAACATTTCCTAATAGGGTCCTATGTGAGAGCCTGGAAGAATTGATGTCTTAACATTATTAGTCACTAGTCTTGACATTTCTATTTCGTTTCCCCCGGCAGGGAGTGGGCAGATACAGCTATGGCAGTTCCTGCTGGAGCTCCTCTCGGACAGCTCCAACTCCAACTGCATCACCTGGGAGGGCACCAACGGGGAGTTCAAGATGACCGACCCCGACGAAGTCGCTCGGCGCTGGGGCGAGCGGAAAAGCAAGCCTAACATGAACTATGACAAACTCAGCCGTGCACTTCGCTACTACTATGATAAAAATATTATGACTAAGGTTCATGGTAAGCGCTACGCCTACAAATTTGATTTCCATGGAATCGCTCAGGCTCTCCAGCCTCACCCCCCAGAGTCATCCATGTACAAATACCCATCAGACCTCCCCTACATGAGCTCCTATCATGCACATCCTCAGAAGATGAACTTTGTAGCTCCTCACCCCCCTGCTTTGCCCGTAACATCGTCCAGTTTTTTTGCTGCCCCTAATCCATACTGGAATTCACCAACTGGAGGTATCTACCCCAATACCAGGCTGCCAGCTGCTCATATGCCTTCTCATCTTGGCACCTACTACTAAGCAGGGGAAAAATAACACCAGAAAAAGCAAACAAAGACACTTCTCGCTGGGATACAGTCCCTGATGAATTGCAATGAACTCTATTGGAGTACACGAATTAAAAGTGCCTAAAGAGACAAGTGAAGGTTTGGCTGGGAAAAAAACACATTAAAAAATAGATGTCAAAAGGACTCTTTGTAGTAGGGATTTAAAGGAGATATTCAAGAGATATTAAGATACTAAAATGTAATGTATATGGGCACCGACTCTGTGGACCAAACAACAATAGACTATTGTAGGTAAAAGCATGAAATGATAAAGAAAACCTACGAAAGCTGGTGGTCTTAAAAAGTTGATAAGCTTATGTGTAAAGTTTGATATCTTGCTAGTGCAAAACTGGGACTATACTACAGCAATATAAGGATAAGTCTATAGTGACCTAACATACAATATACGAATCATTACAAAAGAGGGGGGGAAAGGGAAAAAAAGAAGGAAAAAAACCCTACCTGTATTTAAAAAATAGAAACATATCAACAAAAGAGACTGGTTTAGTGTGGAAGCTGATTTGGAATACAGCAGCTTTGTTTTGGTTAAAATCAAATGCATTCCATTCATCAGAGTGTTATCAGCTACTCAAACTGTGAAGACAACCCAAACTTTAAGATTCCTTGACAGTGTTACAGGAACCCTGAGCCAAACATTGGAAATGAGAATGTGCTGAAGGGCAAGTGTATGATTGTAGATCAGAGGCCTGCACCCGACAGAGGCAGCAGAAAGCAGAAAGAGGAGGACGAAAGCGGTGAGAATGGGAGAAAAGAAATTTCTTTACCAGTAGAGACTGAAAAGACTGAAAACTTAGTAGCGTTGGGACTATGAAGAAACACTTGTTTGGACTTGTGAAACATATTGCTCAGTATTGTACCATTCCCAGTATTACAGGAGGAACAGACTTGATTTTATAGTGGGAAAAGGGAAAAGCGGAAGAATTCAGAAATCAGAATATGCATCTCTTTTAAAAAAAAGTGAAACTGGAATTGTGTTTGATATTTAAAAGTTACCAGTTAGAACCTCATCATTATTAAGGGAGTTTGTTTTCTATTGGTTAAAGCAAGAGACAACCCCTGACTGCCAAAATCAGAAATCATCTAAGTATTTTTGTTAGGCGGGCGCCAGTTTTTCTTTATCGAGTCGCGAACGCTGTGCGTTTGTCAGAATGAAGTATACAAGTCAATGTTATTTTTTCCTTTTTATATAATTATTATATAACTTATGCATTTATACACTACGAGTTGATCTCGGCCAACCAAAGACACAAAAAAGGGACAATCAAAAATATTGTGGCCTTGAATTTTAACTCTGTATGCTTAATGTTTACATTATGAACATATTAGTACTTAGAATGCAGAATGTATGTAATAAAATAAGCTTGGCCTAGCATGGCAATTCAGATTGACACTGTAGTTTGCATTTGCATTTGCATTTTTAGTGCCTGACACACCTATCCGATCTCCTACTCACCGTGTTAAAATATGCTAGGCATTTTGTTTTAAAACTTTGGTTTGTGAAATCTGGTAATCATGAAAAAGTAGGACCAAATATCAATGCTTAGCCTAAGTTCAAAGTGGACAGGTGTTGTGTATCTTCTTTTCTAGACAGTTCTGCTAAAATACTTGCAGCCCTTCTTTAACAGTGCCTTGCCATTCCTGTCTTGAGCTTCTTTTGCCCAGAGATTGCAACCATGCCCAATTCTTTGACAACTTCATGGCAAAGATTGAAAATCAAGTCTAAAGGAGGCCTCTAAGGAAGATTACTGATACTCAGAAATTATCTTTTGTTGCCATCAGATTATGCAGCATAATCTTAGCCTGCGATGTATTTTCATACTGAATCGTATGTTGAATTACCATGCCCCCTTTCTATTAATACATACTGTATCATTATTAGTAAATAAAGTGAATAATGAATAACTTCCATTATTCCTCACTTTAGAATGGAGTGTATGCTAGCTTGTTAATTTGTCATTGCAGTCCATCCTGGCTGTTTACAGAGGGCAGGATGTTTTCTTTCTCTTCTAGATTTAGAGGCTTCCCACACTGTACCCTGGGCCCCAAAACTACATCTGGTGCCTAATGGCATGACTCCATTTTTTTGCAACACCAGTTGAAGAACTGGTCTGGAAAATCAGCACTGACATTTATGAGTGACTCTCCACAGCAGGCAGTGTTTACTTCAGAGACCCCAGACAGCTCAGACCTCCAACTATACCCCTCTTTTTTGCTGTTCTTTTGTCTCTTTTTCAGACAAAATGGGTGTGGTTTCAGGTTTTATAGCAAGTGTTCTGCGTATCCATTTTGTGGACCATTAATCAGTGCTGTGCAATGGGAGCCTACTTGCCAGACTCCTGTGTTATGGGTGTCTTGGTGTCAGTTTATAAGCACAGGATTATATTACTGATGGTTGAGACCTGAGCAGTGGCGTTGTAAGCCTTGTGATCGTTTGGGAAATAAGGACTGGAAGACTATATCTCTTTTAAAAAAAAAAAAAATCACAGAGAACTTAGAAAAACTGAACTCTTGGAAAAGGTTAGTCACTCACTATTTTAGAAGGTTGCGGCAGGCACACCTACATGCTGAGTATAAGAATAATAGTTTGCCTTTCAGTGGAAATACATCTACAGATGCTTGCTATCTACTTCATGTGTACTGCCAACTCAAAAAACGGTAAGTGTATTGTTGAACCACCTTTTAATTAAACACTTAAAAATCCAGAGAAAACAACCGTCTTTGTTTATATTGGCAAGGGCATGCCTGGAGGCCTCCAAAGCATCCCCAGCGCTCACAAAACTGCCTGCAGGATTTCCAGATTGTGTTGCCTGGCTGCTGTCATGTGCGATGGGAACAACATTCTGACATTAAAAGAAAGAGTACAAATCCTGGGACAGGGATGGAGTCACAGCAGATGGCGTGATGGAGACTCCTCATGATGAAGAGCAAAATCCTCCAGTAGACCATGTGTAGCTCACTGGTGAACCAGTCCAGGACGTTCGTCTTAGAGCTACATACCTTTCCCCTGGACCAACTCACAGCTTTCCAGGAACCTTGGAAAACCTGGATTTTGCAACCCTGAGGATGAAGAGAAGAGAAGGGTGGAGAGACCCTACTGCCAATGCATTGGGACGGGTGGCTCTGCTACTTGCAGGGCCTCCCTTCCCCAAGGGCAGCAGCTACCCCACGGCGTCTTCCTAGAGTTTTTGAGGCTGGTTCCCAGTTCCGACCATGACAAGGTATGGGCCCAATACATCCAAAATGCTCAGGGAAGTTGAGCAACTCCGCGTCGATACCATGAGAGACATGCATGTGAGGCTCAGCTGGTCCCCAAGACCCTGACTGAACCTGCCTTCTGTTTGCCATTAAAGCATCTGGATGCATGGACAACATGACCCTGATGAGTCCATGTTTGTACAAGTTGGTCATGTTGGTAACTTTGGCCCTTTGTTTAAATTAGGACTTCTTTTAAAGTCACTTGTCAGTCAAGTCTCATACCTTATTACAGCACTCTGAGGACTGCTCCAGAAGTAAAAGCTTTATTTTTCTTGAAATTCAGAGGTATGCATGTGTGCTTATCTTTCACCAAGAAATACACATCTGCCTGAGAAGCTACACTGTGGCATGGGAAGTGACGGTGAGAAAAGTTTTAGAAGTAAAGCTAGGAAGCTCAGATTTCACCATTCTCAAATCGAGATACTTCCCCTGATAATAAATTGGGTTTAGAGAGTACATAAAAAATGTCTTTGGAGGATGTATTTTACGACACTTGTATTGTTAGTCTTAATGGAAGATCGGCAGAGGTTAGGACAGCACAGCCCCGACTGTACTGAACTTATTCCCCACACTTTCCACGTTCAGAAGAGTCCATGCTGGGTACCTCAAACACCACAAGCTTTTTAAACTGACCACAGAAACACAAGAAACATCAGTGATTTTTAGACTTTCTTGTGCAAACTCTTCTTGCTCAGACTGTTTCTTACAGCAAGTAAGATGTAATTTTAAAATATTTTTTTAATTACAGAGTCATTAAAGAAAGGTAAAAGGAAAAACACTCTACCTTCCATTATGTGCTTAATGATCCCATGATCTTTTTCTGTGCCATCTTCTCAAGTTTTGGTCACATCAGGGGAATGCCCCTGAGAATAGTCTGTGCTTACCTAAATCCCTGGTGAGTCAGAATGGCACCTCATCCACTCCAAAGGTTTCAGTTAACCCATGCCTGAATTTCAACTGCCTCCTGAAGCAATCCTGATCCAAGACAAGTGCTTAATTCCCTATCTGGTCAGTGGAAGGAGCCTTCAGGTATCTTCACAGCAGAACTTACCTGCCTTTGGGACCCACGTTAAGGAGATGAGATGCTACCACGGAGACTCACAGTGGACTGTGGTTACTCCTTGGGCTTGGCTGGGACGTTGCTGACCATCAGCAAGACAAAGCCCTGTCATGAGTGACAGTTAACCCAGTTACGTGGCAGCAACTCCTGGTGGAAAAATCAGAGCTCCTTTGTGGTTTCTTGGTAATGATATTTCTTCTTTTTTTTCCCCCTTGCTGCAGTTGTCGCATCCCTCGCTGTGCTGGGCTGTTTGGAGAGCCCTGCCTCATCAGAGCTTGGCTAAGAGCTCACAGCCCTTAGGGTTCAGAGGAGGCCACCTTCCAGCACTTGGCATTACACTGAGGGACGCAAGGGCTAAGGAGTCCATGAAGCCTCCCTCTTGGTTAATTAGCACTATGGCCCTCCCTCCATAACGAAAGCTGCATATAGGCACGTCTGGTCAAGGCATGAAGCTCTTGGCTATGCACTCCCTCATGCCTCTCGCCTTCTGGTTATGCCTTGCCCTCTGTGCAGACCACACCAGTGGGTCAAACCAGGATTTCAGCAAGAGAAAACATAAAAATGAAGTCTGGGTAAGCCACACCATTTTCAGGAAGCACATGAGGCTGCTCAGAAGGCTGTCCTGGCTCCTTGCTTGTTTCCAAGCTTCAACTGCAACCTCCAAAGTGGCTTGGATCCATCGCTGCCCCTTGGGCAGTGTGACCGCTCCTTTGAGGCAATGGCAGTGGAGACTACATCAGGTGCATGACCCAGTGAGAGCCCTTGCTTGAAGAAGACGGACTACTTGGTGAGGTGGTGAATGAGGGCATTAGGCCAACTGGAATGTAGAAAATTGATTGCAAATGTAATGGCCATCATTGTTTTAAAAGGCATATATTTTCAAGAAAACTAAATAAAACAGCCAGGCTGGTTAGACTGGGAATTGCCCTGAGACATACCTTTAAATCAATGGAGTGAGGACTTCCCAAAACCAGGCTCAGAAAATTTCTTGGGTTGAGTACCAGAATATTGGGCCATATATATTTTATAGAAGAATAAGGGACAGAATAGTTTTCTTTGCACAATCCTAGAAGAATTTGTGAGAAAGTCTACTTGGGAAACCCCATCCATCCCCCTCACTATTACAGAACTATTTCCTATTGTATACTTACTGATGTTTCCTTAACCTTCTTCTCATTTGAAAAGATCTCAACTCCAGGGTATTTCTACCCATTCCCTTAACACAGAGGCTAATACATCTCATTTTCAACATCTTTTTTTGTTTTCCTGCTATTTTAGTGCTTTGCAATTTCTTCTGATTACATTCCCCATGCATCACACTCCAGAGTTCCTAGCTTGCCTCAATGTTTACGGCTTTCCAAATATTTGTAGTTTGTTATCACGCTCCCTTTGACTGGATGTTAGCCAAGCGTAGACGTATTCCACTTCACAAACCTATCCCTCTTCTTCTCTGATAATTGTTAATGGGCCCTTCTTATTTTTCTTTTCTTTTTTTTCCTATCTCTGCACATGGGCAGGCCTGATGTCTCCTGCTGTCTAAACCATTTCCATCTCTGCCTTCTCTGACTGCCACCTCCCTCCCACACCTCCCACGGCTGTCTGTGCCCCTCTTCCCAGTCAAGCAGCTAAGGTGCTTGTGGCCTCACCTGCCTGAAAGGTCTTTCGTGAGCAACTCAAAGACCCTTCACCCCTTCAGCTCTGATTGGACTTCCATGTTCTTCTTTGTTTGGAGCAGTTTCTTTCTCATCAACTGAAAAACCTCCCTTCCTCACATCTCTCCACCAACAGACCGCTAGGAAGGTTTTTCCAAACTATTGTTGTGAACTTACTGCATTAATTCCACCAGCTCATCTCACCCAACTGTGCAGTATTTACTTTGGCCCTGTTCTGTCTGTGTCCTGGCCAGGCTGAAAGCTGCTTCAGGAAGAAAAATGCACATCCACAGAGCACCCAGCAGTGTGTTGCTGCTTAATACTAGATAATCATGAGTAACGTTGCCAAAAAAAGTGCCTATGCCTTGCCAGTTTTCTTCATGATGAAGGTGTCGTTCTTCTCCACTGGAAACTTGAAAGCTGCTCTGAAGAAAATGGACACAGGGTTCTTAAAATAGGCACAGGCATTTGGGCTGATTGAGTGCCATGGTCCTTTTAGGCTTCAAAGCAGTCCTAGGAGGATATGAAAGACAAGCTTTAAGTTTTAGACACATCTTTCACTCATTCTTTCATATATTTCTGCAAAATTACTAATTTGTATCAGCAAACCAGCCATGCAGACCCCTTGGCCACCTGAGACACGAGCACGGGACTGTCAGGAATGATATAGGGCTTCAAAGACCACCTTCCTACACCATCCTGGAGAAGAGCTGGAGGGCTTGTGAAGCTCTCCAGTACATCTGCAACAACACTGACCACTGAAATGGTCCGTTTTTAAAATAATGTCCCTTTTCCCTTGTGGGTTGTGGAGGGGTATGTTCACCTGCATCGCTTTAGTCAAAATACAAGGGGAAGAAAAAAAAGGGGAAAGTCAAAATATTCATTTTATGGTTGAAAAATCACCCCATGGTCTCTAGTTCCCAGAAACACTAGTCTGGTACGTCAATATATTTCAGTTTCCTGGGATGAGAATGGCATTCAGATGACCCAGCCATGAGTCGGATCCTATTGTGCTGGATATGGTAAATAGAAATCATGACTAACAGATGTTGCTTTGAAGTGCTCGTATCTTTAAACACACAAGACTAATAAATGCTGGAAGAGGCTGTATTTTCTACCAAAACTAGCTGAACATTTTCCATTTCAGCTCTTTCTTCAAGGCGGGAGGGCGGGATTGTTTTTTTCTTCTAACATACTCTGAGGCTAAATCCAGGAAACCTGTAGAAGGTGCTTGGACATTGCGATGGGCTCATATCCTGACACAGATAGACAGCTCACAGCCTGGCTCCCCAGGGGACTGAAGTGTCGGCCGTTTCCCCGAATGACTGCTGGTTACAACTATGGAAAAGTTGTAAGTGGCTCTGTACGGTTGTAAGCAAGTCGTAAACCTCCCACCACAAGTTTCCAAGGAAAAGACAGAAATTTAGGACTAAAGCAAGTGGCACACAGCCTTTGGAGCAGAGCAGGGCTTGAGTCTCAAAACAGGTGTGGAAATAAAAGTTCATACCTTGGCTGTTCCTGGAAGATTAAAATGGAGGAGGTGGGAGGAAAGGGGGCATACGACCAAGGGTGCATGGAAATGACAGAGCTATTATCAGTTGGGCTTGGAAAGGGGAAGGAAAAATAGGAGAAGGAGGCCAAAATCAAGAGGGAAAGAAGAAGAAGAGTTATGAAGTGCTGTCAGAGGGGGTAGCAAAGTGTCATGACACTGACCCCATTATTAGCAATTTATGAGAGGGAATATAACTGGACCTTTAAGATGTTCTTGCAAGGATTACTTGCTACTGAGTGTTAGACCTGATTTGATGATGGTGACGTGAGATCAGATCTGAGTCGTCAGTAAACACAGAGCCAACCAGAGGATCAAAACTCGGGCTGACAACCTGAAGGCAGCAATCAAGGAGGTTGACTTAGCTCAACCTTCCCTCCCCATAGGGAAAGGGGAATTGCATCTGATCAGGGGATGCCAGGGAGGCTTCAACACCTGGGGAAACCCAAACAGGTGATTTTCCTGTATAGGCAAGGAAAGTGAAAGATGGATCTGAGGGATGTGAGGAAGGAGATGGCAACTGGCTATCAAGAGGTTAACAGAAAGAGAAGTGAAAGTGGAAGGAAAGGAGACCATAGATCCTAGGGAATTTAGAGGTTCAAGAGAACCAAAAAAGGCTTTAAAAGAAGATAAGGTCAGGTTTAATTCAAAGTTCTGGGCCCAAAGGAGATGCTGGAGAGCAACCGTGATCTGCAGTTTGGTAGAAGGAGGAAGGTTAGCACATCTGGGCTGAAGTAACAGCTGAAGCCGCCTGAGTCAAGCAGACAGTGGAGTTTGTAAATGTTATACTTCATTTCTCTTTGTACACTTACCACGTTAGTATATTTTCAGCTAACATTTCATTACAATTTCCACAAACATTTCATGTCACGACTTCATTACAATGTAGACTGCACACTGAACAGCTGTAAAATAGCCTTGCCAATGCTGGTAATTTGCACTGGGAATGCAATATCCAGTTCCAATCACTGATGAGTGCTATGCAAAATGAGCTAACCAGCATTTTTCTTTTCTTTAACCACTTACCTCAACAATTAAATTCATTGCAATGCTAAATGTATTGTATATAATAAATCATTCCAGACTGTATAAAAGCATCAGACTATACATCTCTGTTGTTTTGTCATAAGCTGTACAAAATGCTGGCTTAGCACTCTGTAAACAGCTTTGTTCACTCTTGTTATTTTAATCGTATACCAAACCCCAGTGAAGTTTCATGCATACAGTGTGTGTCTCCCGCTATGTGCCAAATCCAGTATGCTCTCCTTTTCCTACTAGATGCAGATGACAGCAGAAGGTTTTAGCATAACAATCGATGAGATGGGAAATCAGCCACTACATCAACGTTTTTGATGTTCCACCGTAACTACTAGAATAGCTCTTGAGCTGGGAGGTGGTAGGTGCTCCCAGTTACTGTTTCATTTCCATTTCCCTGCTTTGGCTAAAAGCTGAGATATCTTGTTTGTCGCTCAGTCATCTATCTCTAAAAAATGATGGGCTTTACTGCAGTTATAATTACAGAGAGCCATTGGGGTCTAACATGCCTTTTTTTTTTTTTTTTTTTCAATTTTGTCACAATACAACGTAAAAGTAGAGAAACTGAAAGAGGCAGAGCAGCTTTATTTAGTCAGAATACCTGGCAAAATGTAGTTAGTTAGTTGGCTGATGATAAAGTTTCAAAAAGACCCAAAGTAGATTAGGACCTCAAATCTGATAGGCTTGTGGTGGGATTTGTGTCCCTCAGTCCCTCGGGTGTTCCAGAAACCCTTCCCTGGTGCTTTGTCTATTAACAAAGTCACGTTGGTTGGGAAGGACTTGAAGCGGAGTGCACAGCCCTGGGGGTGACCCACCGACCAGCAAAGGCAGCTGTCAGGAGGTAAAATGCCACCATACAAAATGTTCACTGATAAAGACAAAATAGCTCACCAAAGCACTTTTCAAAACCATGGTTGATAGCTTTATATTCCCAGGGTGCAGCTTGGGGTGGATTTGAAATGAAAAGAGCTGGACAATGATGTAGATTTGGGATTGTGTTTGAGTACCCTTGACGATGAACTCTATGGTCTTGGTCTGACACCTGCATGTTGATGTGCAAATGGGACCTTCTGTCCCCAAGCAAGCTCTCCCACACAGGTGGAAATACAGGCCTTACGGCTCTTGGACCTCAATGAAAAACGCCCATGCATTTTCTAACCCATTCTAGGGGGCTGCTGGGGCCTCTTACGGCCTTCAGGGTAGTAACAGCCAACGAGCGTCTGGGCAGACACCTGTCTACTCAAGGCTACTCAACAAGGCTACTCAACATCTGCAGGGAGACGTACTCTTGCAGACTGAAGGTGCTAATGAATTTCCTGAACAATAGTGTAATATGAGAGTCTAAGGAAGGTCTGGGTGCTCGTGGCATTGTCTGGCTGCCAAATGATCTGGGCAGAGTTGTGGGTCATTATGAACCACATGGGGAACTGACAGGGTTCCAGGGAAGGAGCAATGCTCCCATACACCTGCTGGGCCTTGCATGGTTTATGCAATTAACCTTATAATTAGGCTCCTAGAGACTCTCAGGCTTAGTCCCCTACCTCCTATAGGAAGACGTGACCTGGACATTTTCTAGGAGTGGTAGGGTTTGCTTAACTGTTGAAGTAAGCACAGGAGTGCACGTGGGGCTTAGCCTGCAAATAATTCATGCCTCCACTTTGACCCTCGCTTGTGTTACACAGGGACTGAGACAGCTCCTGCAACTCCTGTCTTGGTTCAGGCTGTGCTGGGCACTGGTGAGGCCGCACCTCGAGTGCTGTGTCCAGTTCTGGGCCCCTCACCACAAGAAAGACCTTGAGGGGCTGGAGCGAGTCCAGAGAAGGGCAACAAAGGTGGGGAAGGGTCTGGAGCACAAGTCTGATGGGGAGCGGCTGAGGGAGCTGGGGGGGTTTGGTCTGGAGAAGAGGAGGCTGAGGGGAGACCTGATCGCTCTCTACAACGACCTGAAAGGAGGGTGTAGTGAAGTTGGGGTCGATCTCTTCTCCCAAGTAACCAGTGACAGGACAAGAGGGCATAGTCTGAAACTGCACCAGGGGAAGTTCAGGCTAGAAATGAGGAAGCATTTCTTCACATAAAGGATTCTTGGGCTTTGGAATGGGCTGCCCAGGGCGGTGGTGGAGTCCCCATCCCTGGAGGTGTTTAAGAAAAGACTGGAAGTGGCACTCACTGCCATGGTCTGGTTGACATGGGGCTGTTAGGGCAAAGGTTGGACTCGATGATCCCGGAGGTCTCTTCCAACCAAACCGATTCTGTGATTCTGTGATTTGAGGTCAGAAACCACAGCTCCAGTGGCAACTGGACACCCCAACTGATCAATCCCTATAGGCAGGGTTACTCACAGAGCTGTGGGTGTGCAAGGCACCAGGCATTTTTCTCCTCAGCAAGAAAAACAAAAAAATCTGTTTTAAAAAATACAGGAACTGGTAAGTGAACTTGACAACCCTCGTGTTCCTGGCAGCAGCTTGCCCAGACTGGTCTGCTGGGACAAGGCTGCTCTGGGTGTGGGCAAGGTGGGGTGCAAGGCTGGGACTAAACCCACTGCCATGGCCATGCCGGCAGCCCTGGCGTTCAGCACCTCTGGGCTGTGGATGAAACAGCTTATGCCAAGGGATGCCGAGTCAAAACCTCCTGCTTTCTCATCCTGCATGGCCACTGCGTCTCTCCTGTGGTGGGGTTCGTCCTGAGGCAGGAACGTGTGGGGTTGGGGCTTTTGCAGGCAGTGATCTGCCAAGCAGGCCTGTGGGCCTCCCGCCTGCCCCTGTCCCCCCAAAGGAGGGCTGGGCACCCTCAGGCACGGCTCCGGGCTTCCCTCAGATGCCAGCAGAAGAGTGCGTGTATGTGGGTAGTTTCTATGCCCCTAATGCTCCCTGGAAAAGTCTCTCGGTGATCTCGTCATTCCCACACCAGTGCTCTGTAGTACCGAGTGACCTGCAGGGCTTTGCCAAGTGGCATATAACCGGCTTTTTGGGGGTTATGTTTCGTGACACAGGTCGTATTCAGTCTCTTTGTCCTCTCCTCTCCTCTCCTCTCTTTCCTCCTGGGCTATAGCTGGATGCTAGCAAGAGCTAAAGGCACACGACATTTTTGGATGCCCTCTGTATTTCAGATGCTCCCTGAAGTTTCTGTTTGAAGGGCTGGGCTGTTCCCCTTTCCCCAGCCTGGAGCAGGCTGTGGTGCTGAGCCTGGTCCCCCCAAGGCAGCTGAAGGAGAGACAGAGGTGTGTGAGAGTGGGAGATGAAGGCAACGTGGGCTGGAAAGGTCCTGCAGACTGTGAGGTCCCTGCTCTGCTGCCCTGGGGGCCTGACTTTACGCTGCTGTTGTCCCACAACGCAGGTGCAATCCTGGTTCTCCGTCTGGGAAGAGTCTGCACGGCTCCCACCCCCTCAGCAGGTCCCTGGAGTGTGGGTGATGGTGTCCTCACCCCAGGGACAAGTGACCCCCAGCCCAGTGCTCACCCCCTGCTGCAGTGCTGGCCGGGGTCCCCCGTAGCCATCGTTGAATGCCACACTGTCCTACTTGGCCTGGGACGTGGTCCTGCTCACGAAAGCCAGCCTTGGTCTGTCTCCTCAAGCCACTGCAATAGGAAGGGACCCAGGAGACCCCCCCCACCTCAGCCCCCGCGATGTCCCGCTCCCCTGGGAGCCAGGCACCGGCAGCAGAACAACCAGAGCTGCTCTGCTGAAATGTGTCCGGGCGTATTCTCCAGACATATTCCTATTTCTCCCAAAAGATGGCACTAGGATTCACCAAAAGTGAACCACTCGGCACCTGAATATTTTTATATCTGTGAAAAAATGCCACCGGGGCCCTCCACTGCCATGCCCGTGCCTCGCTCCCCGTAACCGCGGGATGATCCCTCCGGACTGTGCATCCACCACCTCCCCGGGCAGACCCTGGTGGGGCTCTGGGCTGTGGGCAGCAACAGCAGAGTGAAAAACCAGTTACCACCTGCTGAGAGGAGGTAGCAGGAGGGGATGTCATTTGGTGGGATGAAAATACACCACCACCATCCCCCATCCTGGGGTTTATTTCTAAGGCAATGAGAAAAACAAATATGCAATATTGGAATTAATCTTCCTGTATGCTGACATTATCTGCTGTAGCAAAATTGACATCATTAGGATTTTTACTGAGAAGTTAATTATTTTTTTCATTTGAGCAACACAGCCTATAAACCTTCGAATAGAGAGTCTGTCTGGTAATTTAAGGCATGTTTTAAGGTTTTTTTTGAATGTGAATGTTTCTACATAATGATAATTATAGGAATATTTTCATGATTAGAAGAATAAAACTAATGAAAATAACTTTTGGTGAGATTATTTTTCCTTGCAATTTTTATGACATACTGAAGAAAGATTTTATCTGTCAATGAAGCAATAGTTTTTTGCCTAAAAAACAATCCCCATTCCAAGATAACGGACTTTTTGTATTCATTAACGTCTCTAATAGAGCTATCACCTGAATAGCTGGGATTTTTCTTTTCATTAAAGAAAATGATAGGCTCATAGCTCTATAAATGAAAAGAAGTTAAAGCGTGCAGACGACGGATTTCTAAGGACAGCAGAACTCCAAGGCTGAAAGGGCTGCCGCAGTACATTTAAAAATGCAGGGAACACCTTGCCAAAGCGACTCACCTTCCTGGGCAGCTCAGCAGCCTCCAAGGACTATTGGGTCTCACAATTTCCCAAATAAATAGTATTCGTTAGCAATAGCAAGTTCAGCAGTGACACTTTTTGCAAGGTGGTCTTTTGTTTTGCAAATGCTGATGTCTTCTGAAAGATAGACGTCTGATTCTCTTGTGCTTCCAAGTTTTTTGGACCAGAGGTTAGCATACGGTCATTCTCATTGCTACCGGCCAAAAAGATGCTTCTTTTCCTCTGTCACTAAAGTCTGATTAAAAACACAAGTGTGAAAGGCAGGCTGAAGAGTGTACTCGCCCCTCAGCTGAAAAGCCCCCATGATAGACCTGAGGAAGGTGAGGTCCTTGCACTGCAGATGTTCTCTTGGAGGTGTCTGTTGAGCATCTTACTGTCCCTGAGCATTACTGGGTTTTAACAGTGCAAATAATGATCAGTATGTCCCGCTTGTTGCATTGCCCATGCCTTTTGTTGTGCTTAGCAGTGCACTTCTGCTACTCTTGTCTTTGGGTAGGAAGCTGGTCTGTTCAGTGGTCTGCAAATTGCAATGCACCGGTACAGCACAACTACTAATGAAACGGTAAAGTGGTAACCTAGCCTCAGAGGAGAGGTCTGCTCCGGACTGCGCTCACCCATAGTCTTTCTGGAGGGCAACAGTTTGCTACCTTTTGAAAAGTCAGGAAATACTGGAGGAAAAAAAACAAAACAAAACAAAACAAAACAAAACCAAAAAAGAACCCCAAACAACAAAATTAGCAACAGTAAAAATAAAAAAGAAAAAGAAAAAAAACACCACCAAAAAAAAAAGACTTTGCAGGGCAGAGCTGACTGTGGAAGTGCACTGTGTAAAGAGTGTTTATTTAGGATGCTCTGGAACAAAACGCGTGGGCCTGAGGAACGAAGTGTTTTCAGATGTCCTGACACTAGATGGTGCGGTGGGTTAGAGCAATCCCCTCTTTGTCACAGACCCTGTTTGGAGCAGATCTCAGGCCCCTCCTGCGGTTTGTCATCCTCTGCTCCAGAGGCCCCAGGGTCTGAAGGACTGGTGTGGTTTGGGGTCAGGATGCAGAGGGGTGCTCAGCCCTTTGCAGCTGTGACGGCCTGCTCCGACTCCAGTCCCGCTTCTTCTTCCCTCGCTTTCATTAACAGCATCATTGCCCAGAAATTACAGAAAAAGCAAAGCTAATTACCAAAATTATCCATGCCCAAGAGGAGAGGAGCTAACCTCTAGTGCCAAAATAAGCAATGAATTGAGCCGAGCTCTGCTGCAGGGATGTTTCCCCGCAGCCCGTCAGCACGAGTCCAGCTTGTACCAACGCTGGTGGGGTTGGCCGTGGGTGCAGAATTCTGCCCGTGTGCGTGTATGTTGCCATACCATGGCATCGGTGTTTCATCCGGCAAGTGCTGAGCTGCCACGGGGAGCTGTGGGCGCCTGCCGCGCTCGCTGATGTCAACGGCAGCAAATGGGGTTCGGTGCTTTGAGGATGGTTTGGCACCTGGCAGGCGGGAGCCTTTAATGTGGTTTCTTGGGTGTAACTGAAAGCAGCTTTTAGCCCAGGGGGATGAATATTTTTTACTTTTGCATATGCCCTGATTTTTGTAATCATGCTGTTAAAGATGTCTTCTGGAGAGCGGTGATTAACAGAGGATGTGTTTTAGTTGCTTCTTCAGAAGCCATTGAGTATGGCTGTCCAAGGTGTGGTTTTCTTCCTCTCCTGAATAGATGAATTTCTTTTCATCAGCGCATGTGCCGGCAGCAGACTGGGGGTCAGAACAACGACTTCTGGGAGGATTTCCTTCTTGATATTGTGAATTAGGTACGTGAAACCCTACTGACCTGTGCCTGACTCTGTTGTCTTGAGCCCCTTCAGAAGTTTTGACCACTCTCCCACTACCCCAAGAAATATGAACCTGTCCTGGTGCTTGATACTTACCTACTTATTAGACCCTTCTTCAGTTATATGCATTAGTGGTCAAAACTGGGAGATCATGAGAGAGCAAAAGGTGCCTGCAGTTGAGGCATTGCTTTATAACTCATGAAGAACTGAAAAGGAAGAAAACGTGATGCATTAAAATAACTGAATAAGGCTTTCAGCAACTTGTTGCTTAAATGTCTCTTTCTGTGGTCCGCGCGATGTAAATCTGAGCTTAGCTTCTCAGAAGAATAAAGTTTCTTTTGGCATGTGAAAGACATTTTCAAAGCTTGAGCTTTTAAAGCCTATGGAAAAATACGCATTGAAATGATGCAGGAAAATAATAAGCTTGGGGATAAGAGGTATAAGATAATGATCGCAATAAAATGGTTATGAGCACCGTCAGGAATGCTGCAGGGGGAATTTGAGATTTTTTATCATTCATCAAGAAGGACAAAACCTAAACAATTGGCTCAGGAATATTTTTTATGAACAAACAAGGCAAGTTTAGTTTGCTGTGGCTCCTGGATTCAGTTTTGAGGTCAGCAGGGACGAGTTGTTTATCTTGCCTCACCTCCTTCATTAGCAGAAGCCACACGATTTCATCCAGCTACTCCTGTAATGAACTTGGCACTAAGGGAACAGGTTCTTAATTTTTCATTAATACCCAGGCAGAATTACAAGAATTCTGCCACTTTCACCAGTTTTAGCACAAATGTGTGTTTCTGCCAAACATTCAGCCACAACTGTGTTTGTTGCTCTTTAGTTCCTTGATTTGTTTACTGTCTATAGCAAATATTATGTTCGCCCCTGTAGAAGTGCCCACACGTCAGTCAGGGAATAAGAAACATCCCACATCCCTGAGGTGACTCACACACCTCGTGGATTCTGAATCACCATTAAGATGAGGTGAACATGTGGTGTGCAAAGCGGAGGCTGGAAAGTTTTCAGGCAAAACATTCAGAAAATACTGGTACACATTAAGGAATTCACGGGAGGGGAAGAGGAGCAGCTCATGAATGATTATTTACAACCCAAAGGACTAAACTAACAATTCCTGAACGCTTCTGACTGTCACCCCTATTACAGATCATTCATTTTGTGTGACCCCCCTCAAACCAGAGAGAAATAGAGAAAATTCAGCTGAACTTTGTCTAACTCTAGTCCACATACCCCCCAAGTTTGGGCACTATTGGACTAAATTATTATTTGCTTAGTGCTGTGAGCACCAGCAATGCTGTGGTAAACTGTCATACGCCATATACCACCCAAAACTCCTTTTGCGGACTGAAAATGAGGTTCTGCTGTCCCTGCCATCCGCAGGAGAGGGCTGGAATCGGTGTCACAGGCTCCCCAGAAGAAGATGCTGCCAAGCTGTGATGGACCTCCTCCTTCAGAGTTTCCACCCACGTCCAGGTTGGGGAGGAACAAGGATGATCCCCAGTAGCTCTCAGGCAGACTCATCCCCTGCCTGGGCATGGGGCAGGTGGAAGCCACCTGTGTGTGATCCTTGTGGTGCCAAGCAAAGTTGGCTGCTCACCACAGTCTCTCGGCATGTGAACTTGGAGGCAGCGTCATGTTGAGACAACTGCTGGGGCCTCAGCAGTGCTGGGCACCCGCCAACCTCGCTTGCAGTGGCACGACACGACATGGCACTGCACAGCGTAGACACCCCACAGGCCCTTTCGAAACTCCATTCTTGAGTGATCTGACCAAGACTATACTTGAAAGCACACTGAAATTGTAGAAACTGAGTCACAGATCCCAGCACACGCATTCGTGTTGGATGCTTTTATAGGTTAAAAGTAAAGCCTCTTGAAGAGGCTCTTTTTTTTTCCCATACGAAGGTAATTTGGGGTGATTGGTTTGTTCAGACTTGGATGCATGATGTTTTGTTGTTGCTTGAACTGAGAAGTTCACGTGTTAAGCAGTCTTCCAGGACTGTAGCCGATTATGTCCAGGTTAATAGACGAGTCTTTGTCAAGGACATTGTGCAAACACATTTCCACAAGGCATTATTGTCTGGACACATGAGCAAATATTTGCCTAAAAAGTGTAATTAACTATTGTTCAAGAGCTGCCACCTGCCCCTTGGCTTTCTGGCACTCTCATAGAAGGGACTACACTTTACAGCATTGCCTTCAGCCAACATTTCCACCAGAGCCAACTCTTGACCAACAATTAAGTAAATATTCAGCTTGCTGCCTTTTTTTTTTTTCTCCCCAAGGCTGCATAGCTCTTTTATAATAAAGGAAGTGTTACAAAGAAAAAGAAAAAAGGCAACCAGCCTTTCTTTAGCAATAGCATTGTGGGGAAATGATACACCAGGGGCATGGTAGTCTAACATGAGGGACATGCTGGAGTAGTCATGGACGAGACCAAGCAGCAACACAAAGGACAAGCTCATCTGCATTGTCAAGTTCATTGTGTCAGCTGAAGCTCCGAGAAGTGATGACAGTCACGCTGCCAGGGGACGGATGGACAAAAGAAGACTCTGCAGCTGTCCTGTAATATGTGGGACGTGACATGCCAGGCGGTTTGAGCAGGAGCTCTGCAACCGCCTTTTGTATCTCCAGTAAAGCTGTCCCAATCTGCAAGATAAATGACTTCAGAGATAAACGCTTGCCCACCTGCCTGAATCTTAAAGATATATTTATACAGAGATACATTTTGGAAAGCTACACTCAGTTTCAAAGTGGAAAATCAAATATTTCTGTTTCAGAATCTTGAATTTAAATATTTTGTTGGTTAGCCATTGTCTTCTCAGCCCTTTCTAGTTGAAGTAGTTCAGTGAATTTGGTGGGAATTCACCAAAATATTTGTTCAATTAAAATAGATATTTTTCTGATTTAAAACCTTTTGTTAAAAATAGTTTCATCTGTTTCCACTCATGGAAGCTGTATGGTTGTCCAAATTGATTTTTTTTCATATTTATATCACTTTTATTTCAATTTTCTTGTCCCAAAACCAAGTGGTATTACTGCCAGGCTAAGCTGTGCCACGGGTTTTGCAGAGGTAGTGACTGGCTAGAAACATGTAATCCACTAGATGGATTCCCTTTTGGTTTTCTCAGTGTAATAAAACTTTTTGCTACCAGTTAGCAGAAATTAATATTTCTTTTTACATTTATCAGATTTCCCAGCTGTGACCCTGGCTGTTGCTTCTGCTGACCTCAGAGCTGAGCAGATGAGTTTCTTTGATGCCTCCTTTGTTTCTTCCTCTCGCACCCCCACTACGTGTTGAA
>NW_009630670.1:0-2551 GCF_000690535.1 Cariama cristata | reverse complement strand
ACAGGGAAAAATAAAAAGAAAAAAAAGGGAAGAAACCCCATATCTTCAAACCAGACTCAAACCAGATGAGGTGCAAATGCAGCAAGCCTGATTCTGAGCCCAAACAAACACAATGCTACTGAAACAGCAACTCGTCCAGACACAAGCTGAGGACTTCCTAAGGGAGATAATTGAACAAAAACAGTTGAGAAAGGAAAGAAGAAAAGACATGGGGAGAAAGACAACCCCTTTTAACAGGATTGGCCCTTTCCAGGAAAAGAATCAATAAAGAAAAGGCCTCATCACAAGCAGGATCAAAGCAGATCACAGATCAAAGCTACTCTGAAAGTCCTGTCTGAAATAATAAGGAAACACCAGGATAAATGACTGTTTCAGACAGAGATAATACAACTTTGTTCACCTTCCCAGGTGAAAACTCTTGCTTATTATACTCAATCTGTTTCTCTGGAGAGCGTGCACATTGTCTTGCTCATTTCTTCTATGAGTCTTGGTTACATTAATCAGCAAGCCAAGTACATGTTTTAACAGGGTCTATACTACTCCAATTTTAGTTAGCGTAAAAGAACAGAGCTCTCTCAACTGATGATGCCCAAAGAAAAATCAGTGTTTAATGCCTTGTCATAGCAGTCTTCAGTAAAAAGATGGAGAGTGAGCAGATGGCTAGCACATTTAGCTTGAGTGAGCGAGCAGTTCAAGTACAGTCTGTTATAGGTAAAAAACAGGTTACAGAGTACTTAGGTAGCCTGAAGACTTTCAATTTAACTGAGTCTAATGGACACATTCTAGGATACTTCCAAAATTAGCTAAAGCTATCACAAAACTGCAAGCTTATCTCAGACCTCTGAGTAGATTTGATAGTCTGCAAAAATGTTTAAGAATGTTTTAGACACAGGTTGATATAGGATGACATTTACAATGCCACCTTGAGAACTAAAACAGAGCAGGTGTCATCCTAATATCCCTTCCAGATCTTTTTTTCTAAAATTCTGCAGTTACCAGCACACATTTGAATTGCCCAGTTCCAGATTTTCAACCTTCTTCCCCTCTGCATCCCAATGCACACATACTCCTTAGGAGGCTACAAAAGCACCAGTACTGGACCCGAGGCCCTAAGCTGTCTCCCCCGTCTCTCCAGCTACCTTCCTCCTTTGCAGTTTTCCCGCTGTGGCTGCAGGCGTCCATTTAAAATGGCAGGGCTTCTGCTGCTGCCCTCTGGCCTGTGCAACAACAGTGCACCCAGATGTACAGAAGGTAACTATCGTAAAGCAGGGCAGGAACATACAAACTTCCCTTCTCATGAACAACAAGCCAGAAAGAGAACCACACACTGATCCCTCGTCTCCTTGACTTCATACCACTTCTGAAAAACATAAAAGCTTTTTTTTTTTCCCCTCTGTAGTAGTTGCTTTCTAGCTTTCACACTAGAACTCAAAGAGAACCAGGCTGAAGTCTAAACGGGCTCTCATAAAGTTGGGCTGACCTTCACAGTATTACTAGAAACCACCTATTTTCCTAATTTTCACAGAAATCCCCCCTCCAGCTACACCTTTTCCATGCATACAGGAATGCTGAGCCATAAAAGAGCACCTAGTTAGCTTGGAAATGTGAAACTGTTTTTTGCATGACAATCAAGATGTACTTTCAGCACACCCAATAACTTTACTCATAGCAGCAGATAATGGCAACAGTTTTCCTACCTGTAACACAGCTACTACATGAACATTTAAACAAGCGAGAAAATATTTTTACCATGTAAAAGTGGAAAAGGTAAAAGGTAAAGGAATATACCAAAGAAGTAGATATAGCTACAGCTTACAAGGTTAAAAGCCTGGACACCTGCTAAGTGTCCTTTTCTTACCATATATGAAGAAACAACCATTCAAGACACTTTCAAAGGCACCATGCTCCTACAACTGAGTCACTGGGGCAGTGATTCTGAGGAAAGAGCAGCACAGGCTTCTGAACAAAATCTTGAAAAAAATCTCACATCAAAAACTCCGTAACTCTAAGCCTTCTTAGCTTAAGAATCTTCATTGGCCCATGACCCAAAAAGGTCAGGCTGCTCAGTGCAGTTATCTTTATTCTCTACTTAAGTCATGAATTAAAATATCTAAGGAGGATTACCTTGCGCTGCAAGGTTAATCAATGTATCTATCCATCTTGTCAAGTTCAGCAACAGTTGTTTCAGTGGCTGTGTTCAAAGTCAACCAACTGCCAGCCCTGATTAAGCCGTGCTTGGCTTTTGATAAACCTGCACTGAGCTGCAAAATTCAAAGTGAAGAAGTGCTGGGCTCAAAGTCACAGAGTGATACTGCACGGGGGTAAGCAGATTCAGGGAGTTCGGTCCCCTCTTCATCAGCATGACAGAGAATTCATTCATAAGAGAATTTGTTAAAATAAATTTAAGAAACTAGTCTTCCTCTATAATCAATGGAGGGAAAGAAGCTTATCCAAGGGACAGGTCAGAGCTGGAGTATAAAACTTACAGACATCTACCAGAACCCATCACTCCGCCATCTAAGAATGTAAGATTCCTCTTATATTAGGCATC
>NW_009630669.1:77791-78027 GCF_000690535.1 Cariama cristata | reverse complement strand
GCAGCGCACCCCCAGGCAGCGGGGGGCTGCCCTGCACCCCCGGAGAGAGGGGCATCCACACGGCGAGGGTGTGCGGACACACACACACACACACACGCACGTACGGAGCTGCATGTGCAGCGTGGCACGTATGCGCCTCTCTAAGCGTAGACTGGGACAGTCGGACACACGTACGGTGGCAGCTCTACGTGCCCCCACCAGGGGACGTGAAGGCAGGGGGGACAGCGGGGCTGGGC
>NW_009630669.1:65866-77768 GCF_000690535.1 Cariama cristata | reverse complement strand
GCAAGTGAGTGCCAGAGAGCTGCGGGCAGTGTGGATGAGGAAGGCAGCTTCCAGGGACGGGGGCTGCGCACGCACACCTATGGCCGGTTTGGGGATTTCAGAGGGGAGAGGTTTTGCAGCCCTGTTGCAGTTGGGGATTTTGCGATGGGCTGGTTACGATCACCAAATGTGCTTCGAATGCATGCTTCCAACCTGCTGCTACCCTAGATGTCAGCTAAACGTTTGGAAGAGAAAAATGTTAAGTGCCTCTTTGTTGTGCAAGTGACATTTTACAGTCTGCTTATGCAGCAAAATTCAGGAGCAGGCCCTGTGAGCACATGAGGCCCTGCAAAGGTGACGCTGGGAAGGAGCCCTTGGGTATCTGCCTCCCACCTCCCAACCTGCAGCCAGTCTCCCGCTTTCCAGCTTCTCCACAGTTCAACTCTGAGACAGTCGTAACTCATGCACAGGACAGGGCTCCCCACAAACTCCAGGAGGAGTTATTTGTAGAAGGGAAGGACAGCTTCAGCATATGATGTTCATGAGCAGCAGAAACTTGTTTGCCCTCTCAACCGGTTAGCGTACATTTGTGTGACACATCTGTGACTGGCAGCCACGCTGTGTTGTGCATCTGTGGTTTAATGATTTCACTTAAACCGATAACAAGAAACTGGGCAGGTACAGTTGACATGGCGTTATCCGCAGGGAGTGACTGACGCCTGTCCTTCCTGAACGCAGGCAGCATGCTGCTCTTCTTGCCAGGTTTCCGTATCCAGAGCCTTCCAAAGGGAAGCGTCTGCTCTGAAACGTGCATTCTTCAGCACAGAAGAACTGTAACCTTTAAACAGATTCATCCTAACATGCGTGGGCTTATTTAGATGTCACTTATTATGCCTTGGGGGGTTACCTGAACTTCTCAGCGTGGCTGACATGGAGTAAATTGGATGGTGCAGTTGGGCTGTAGTTGCCCATGTTTCGGCAGGACAGTGGGGGGAGAACAGCTGAGGCAGAGGAACAATTCCCTTTTTCTGCTCTTTTCTCTCTCTGTTTCTCTGCCTTGCGGATTCTAGATTTTAGGCATTGGCTTTATTTGAGTCGCACGTAAGCGATAATACCTTGCCCTTGCATCAGTCGATATCTATGTGCTATTCAGAGTAAAACAGGATAATTTTACACAAAGTGAGGTGGTGAGAGGTGAAGCAGCTGTAAACTGCCCAAGGTCACTCAGGCGGGTCTGGCAGGAGAGTTAAACATCGTGATTCACCAGCTCAGTCTGTACGCCCCCCCTCCGGCTTGGGAGCCTGCGCCAAGCGCCCAAATACTACAGTAACAAGCAAAGACCTTTTTGTGTATAAATAAACACATAGAGTTCTCTGTGCCATGCTGGATACAGAGAGGTAGACCAGAGGGAAGGATGAATCAGAAGAAGTCATGTGCTGAATGTCTTGGCCCGCTTACAAGGGAGCAATGTACTGAGCCCTTCAGCAAATGCAAATCTTGGTCATTGTTCCCTTCTTTCTCTGTGTCTCTAAAACAACCCGTGGTCCGAGTAAAGGAAGTGGCCCCCCCCATTTGCCTTTTAGTGATAGAACAGGGAAGATAATGCCCCTCTCAACCATTACTAGTGGATCATTACCAAGTAAGGCTGATTTCTTTCAGTTTTTAGTGTTAGCTATCATGAAAACGTGTAGAACAGAACACAGAATCATCAAGGAAATTATCAAAGGACTTCACAGAGTAGCTGGACTAAATTACAGCTCCCGTTGCATTACTTTTCTTAATAGTTAACTTTGAAAATATGCTCTGAAAATATGCTTTTATTAAGGGGAAAAGTATTTCCATGAGTCGACCACTAAGTCACCAGCAATTTCAGCATTTCCTGGCCTTGAGAGAGCTAGTAGAAGGATGGAGTAGGTGCTATGACCCAGGCGGACTGTGTGAATTCCCTGTGTGTACTCCCAGCTCGCACAACACTTCCTGGGACCCAGCGACTGCCTGCATGTGAGTGCTGCTCGGAGGAGACAGGGGAAGGGGCAAGGTGTGCAAGGCCAAAGTAAAGGTGAAATTTAGAGAACTCTGCTTACACCGTGCAATGATGCTGATGATTTAAAAGGATGTAAGCTCAATGCTTTTGTTCATCTCTGAGATAGTGAAGAATACGTATGTTCTCTCTTTGTCTTTATTTTGGACTGGGCATATAGTATGCTCAACTTTAAAAATCCACCACTTTTCAGTAATTTTACTCTTCCTATTTCCTACAACACACATTTGGTCATTGAAGAGATTTTTAGCTTTTTTTCAATATTTAGTTTCCTGCTAATGACAACAGGTAAACAAAGAGTCTGTGTGATGCTGCGTGTCCCCAGTTTTTTCTCTTTCTCACTAGCAGCAGTGTTCCTAGCAGGATTTGATAGCAGAGAGCAAGCGCGTTACAGTAGCACTGAGTGGACAGCACTCACCCATCAACGGATGCCAAATCCATATTGCCACAGACTGTCATCCTCATTTCATTATTTTTTCTGTGTCCCAACCTGAGATAAAGACAATTTCCATCCTCTGTTCTTTTCTTTCCCTTCAGGATGCCAGGAAGGTGTCATGATTACTGCAGGAGCAGGTAGAAAAACTGTCAAACAGTATTTCGCCAACAGCTTTCCTATTGTACGGCAGGGCCTGCACAACCTTTTCACTTGGTAGACTGATTTTGCGGCTCCTGCCAGCATGGAACTGTGCTTGTGCCAGTGCAATTTAAACAGAGTATTTCATTAAGGGATCAGCAGTAGGCACATGGAAATGACATTGATCATTAAGTCTGCATTACTATTGTTTGCATTAGGGAGCACGTAGAGGCCCCAGGCAGAGACAGAACTGCACGGTGTGAGATGAAGCCAGCCCTCCTGTGTGCAGCGCAGTCTGTAAACCAGTTTGCTTTCCAGCGGTCCCTGAAAGAATACCCTGAGACAAACCGTATGCTTTAATCTTAGGGTGGCCAGGCTGTGGTATCCCTTCCTGCATGTTCAGGCACCCCAATAATGGACACGACAGAACAGAACAGAACAGAACAAGGAGATACCGGGTGAATTTGCCCCAACCGATGGTGTGTGGTTGATTTACACCATTTCTGACCCCCAGGCAGAGGTACTTTTCATTACACAAATCCCTGCAGCGTGATTAGTTTGTCTAATACTTGCCCTGCTTTTTCTTAGGGCAGGATACAAATCCTGGTGCTCCCATTGGTTGGCAGCATCAAGGAGACGGTGAGATTTGTGTGACCACTGCAAGATGATTTCTCTGCAACCACAGAGGGTTTCACACGTTGCTCCTTGCACTGCCAAAGGCAGAGTCTGCTCTCCACGGCACTCTGTTAAATGGGTCTCAGTGGCCAAATGTGGTTAGTGAGGAGAAGGGGAGAAGGGGAAATAAAAGAAGAAAAGAGTCTTGAAATCAATATGAAGCAAAAGATGGATGGCAGGAAGGAGGTGGATACATGGTGGAAAGAGAAAGAAAGAATTGTTGAAACACTAAGGAGAAATGTAATCCAGAAGAACTTGGATCCATGGCACAAAAGAAAGGTGCTCTCAGGATGCATAGTGTGGGTAAACAGCCCTAGTGTTGGATGTCACATCCATGTTCAGATCCAAATTATACCTGTTTTTCAACTTGAGTTAGACAAACTAAGGTAAGAACAGACCTTTTATAGCATTGCACCTACTAATAACTCCTGGACTGTTTGGTGATAAATACATCCTGTCCTGCGGTTCACTGCCTGAAGAAGGCAGCGAACCTTCTTCACTTATCAGTCACAGCTCTCAACACCAGGACAAGAGAGTAGCAGCGCAGGCAAGATTTACAATGCAGTCAATGTGACTTTTTGTTTGTTTTCTCAATGTTTGTTCTCTCAACACATTTCTTTATCACACTAGTAATGCATAAATGCTTACTTTGCAGAGAAACATGGACAAGTTTTAAGATCTAATGCAGCTGGTAGAATTAAATTAAAACACAATTTGGATGAAGATGCTCTGTGACACCAGGCACATGTGATTAAAATTCTTATGACTGGGAATTTGCACACCTTCAAATCCTCATTTCACAAGGAAAATTACCAGAGATAAATATTTAAATCAGCACATCTCTGGTTTATTAAATTATTGTTGTACACTCTCTGAGGCTCTAGCTAGCTAGCTACCTCCCAAACTGGCCAGACCATTTCAATTTAAAAAGTTTATACTTGACCTTTGCTCAGGCAAAGTCCCAATTGGGTTAAAATAAATTTGATCAGGCAAATGATTTGCGGCTTTCTGATCCTGGGATGGGAACATTTCCTTAAAACTGCATGTGTTGGGGAGCTAGTGACCCCGGCCAAGACCGGCAACTTCTGCTCGAGAACCTGGAGCTTCTGGCTAATGAGTAGCTGCGGATGGCGGTGGGTGCAGTGAGGTTTCTTAGAGTGACAGCTCTACAGCAGGGAATAACATGGAATGGTCATGGAGTAGAAAACCTCCCTCTACCTACTATGGGTTCTCATTTTCCCCTTAAATCACACGTCTTAGATCTGACTGGTCCACTCAAGCAGTTCTGGTATTCCTTTAGATTTTAACCAAGATGCAGCCATTTTAGTAACTAACGTGTGTGTCTCTAAATGAACACAGGAAATGTCGTCTTCGCTTTTGCTGCAAAGGTTGTCTTGGTCATCGCAAGCCGTCGTGCTGTGAGCAGGTGCCTGTGTTCGCAGGCAGCAGTTGTGCTCCAAGCTGTGCCCACAGCCCTGTCTAGGGCTGCTGCGAGGAACGGGTTGCCATCTCCTAAAAGGCACAGAGAGATTTTCTACATCCTGTTTCCTCCTGGAAATGTTAAAGGTACCAGTCGGTGTAAGTGTGCCATGCTTGAATGTACTTCTGTTTCAAATGGGCTTGATTTATAAGTGCTTTCATTTATATCTGCTAGTTTCACACCTACACGGAGACATAAAGTTTTTTTTCTGAATGCTGCAATGAATCATGCTGGCACCTCTTGAGCGCAGTATCCTTAATGCCCTCATCTGTAATATCTCCTCGGGGAGGTAGGAAACCACCCTCAGGAACTTCGCTGGCCTTCCTCTTTATTGGCATGTTTGGTGAAAAATATTGGCCCTATTGTGGACTGTCTATGTGTCTAAAAACAAAGAAATAACATTTAGATCCTGGGAGAATATTGAACAAACCCCCTCTTTGTGGGCTGCCCAGGTTTTTCTGTTGCTGAGACTGTCACCTGCTGGCTGCGGAGCTCACCGGGATCTCGGGAGCAAAGTCGGAGTCTGATGAATTAAATATTCAGCTTTGCCTTTAGAAATTACACCACGGAGATGTTCCTGTTTTACCTGACTGTAAACAGGGCGGTGATTCTGTAAATGGAGATAGAGCAGGAATCCAGAAAGCTTCCTCAATTATAAAATGTCCAGATTTCATGGAGGATCTCAGCACAGTGGAGATGTGGGGTAAAATGCTGGTTCCAGTAAACTTAGCACAAAATAAGCCATCACCGACAGTCAAGGGGTGGGGGGGGGGGGGATTAAGTGGCGGTGGAGAGCGGGGGGTAATTAAAAAAAAAAAAAGGACCAGCTATTCTGTCTGTGGTGGATTTTCGTCACGTCAGACCATGGATACAAGACGACCTTAAGAAAGGGCTACATCTTAGTGTTGACCAGCAGAGCTCAACAGGAATCAAAGGACCTTTACTGAAGATCTACGCTACAGCTTTTACAGGAAAGGGGAAGAATTGCTCTAAAAAGCTCTTTTAGCTCTCTCCTTGTCCTGTCCTCACATCTGTTGTCACTGCTAGCTCATTTTCTGCCAGTCTTTGGGCCAGAACCTCAACTGGTGTAAACAAGAGCAAGTCTGAATTCATAGCTAGAATACAGGATTGCGGGGTGGTTTATTCTCCCTGTTTCGAGGAGTTCCCCCCCTGTTCCTCCCCAGACCTGAGAGCAGGTTAATGTACTGCCTGAAATGCACTGTTCAGCTGGGATTTTTTTCTGTTTAAGACATAGAAGTGAGCTGCTGACCTGAACAACAAGTGCTGAACTGCAAAACCGCATTTTTTAGTGGTTATTCCAATGGAGCATCACTCTCTGTAGCGCTTCCTAAAATCTATTTTTTTTCTTATATGTAATTGAGGTGTATAACTGGCATTCTGCGGGATTGCTGGTAGGAAAGGAAAGCTAGTGCCATAGAGGCTGTTTCATGAGAAGTATCCTCAGCTCACTTGGTGTTACACAAGGGTATTGCTGCCTGAAAGCACATCTAAAGTAACCCTCAAGCTCACTGCTGTATGTCGTACTGAAACTTTAAAGAGGAGATTTTTTTTTTATGGATGTTTTTCATATGCCTCTTAGTTCACATTTGTAAAAAGTGGATTTTATGTACTTTAGAAATACATTTTGCCCGTGTCTAGGGTCAATTCCTAGCACTGATTTTATGCAAAATGGCCATATTTTTATTTCTTATTAGATTTTTTTTGTGAAATGAATATTATTTCCCTTTATTTCCCTTCACTTCATTCCTGTGTTTGGACACTTACAAGCTTTAACTGTTGTCAGACAACACTGCATGCCTGGATGTCTCTCTTATGAAAGCAAGTGGCTGGTTAAAAAGAAAACCAAAAAGATCAGAGTCTGCGTGAAATTCCAGTAAATTCAGTGAAAATTTCAAATGCATTTCATGAGAGGCTTTGGACTGGTGGATTAATATAGGATGCGGAGTCTCAGTTCCCCCCACTGTACAGGTGGGATAATGCTATTTGCCTCCCCTGTAGGTTACCTCACTACTCACTTCTTGTGCATTGCTGTCAAAGAGCAAAGCACTTCAAGGCGATTTGGTGTCAAGAGGACTTGGAAACCTCTGGCTCACAGCCAGGTAGACCCTGGGGCCAGCTCGCACAAACATCAATGGGGAAAAACCGCAGCCTTTCTAATTTCATTGAGAATACGAGTCTTTGCCTGAAATGCTCTCTTTTCAAATTTATGAATGTAAAACTAGAAAAAAATCCCCCTGGCTTCCTTCTCTGCTATCCACCCACACTTCTCAGCAAGTCATTTCCTTGGAGCTGGTGGGATCTTTATTCAGGCAGAAGGTGGTTGGGGACTGTTATCTCTGTAAGTACTGTGGAGGCTTGGGAGCGTGGGCTCTCCAGGGCCATCACACAGCCTCTTCAGTCCCGTCTATCGCTTTATTTGTTGCATGGAGATATTCTCTCACTACTGGAGAAAGATTGCCTTTAAAAATGCTCTTTTGCTCGTAGATTTACTTTGCACCGAGACATAACATGAGTTAATATTGGTTTTGAGGGTAAATAAAGGGCAATGAAGATTCTAGCCTAAAAAATGTAGCCTATGAATTTTATCCCTGCACTGCGCATTTATTTTAATGGTCCTTGCTGTGTGTTTTATTGAAGGCTGAGTCATAAGTAGATCTTACTGCTTTGGAAGGAAGGAAATGGAGTTTGGGCAAAAAACATTACGTGTCTCAAATGGATCCAGCAAAGAGAGACTGCTCAAGCTGTGAAAATGCAATGATGTATCTCAGCAAAAGGGAGAATTGAAGGTCAAAAAGAAATCACTTGTACTGCGTTAGAGTTTTCATCACCTGAAGCTTGTCTGGACCCAGTGATATTTCTGGTGACAGGGCCATCGTGGTGAGAAGAGCAGATCCTGCTTTTGTCCCGCCCCTCAAAAAATAGTCCTGGAGTTAACAGGATTCCCTCCTGGGTCTCGTATTTCAGTGTTACGATGATGAATATTGCTCATGGCTAGGGCCTGACACAGTTGTTGTTGTTGTTGTTGTTGGGACTTATTCAAGGAAAAGTATTTTTGACTGAAGTTATTGAGGAAGGAGAGAGAAGCTCTTATGTTGTAGCAGCACCTCTGTGGGATGCAGGATTCAAGGAAAAGTATTTTTGACTGAAGTTGTTGAGGAAGGAGAGAGAAGCTCTTGTATTGTAGCAGCACCTCTGTGGGATGCAGTATGGTCCCTTTGCAGATGCCCTTGGGAGTGTTGCCTTTGGCTGGGGAGGAGAGGAGGAACCACGCAAGCTGATCTGTGCAGCTTGGGAGAAGGTGCTGGCTGCTGGGCAAGACCAGCCATGCTGCGGAACGTGCAGCACGGCATCCGTCCTGTCGTTAGAAGTCACCTCCATCTCACAGCATGAGTGGGACTGGACTGCAGCATAGTGCAGGAGAAGTCATGAGATTCAAAGGGAGAATCCTTCATGCCCTGTGTCACAAGCACTACCTTTTTTTCCCTATTTTTTTACCCCAGTTACATTTGTGTTCCTTAAGGCAGGGACTGGATCAGGTGTTACCTCCAGAAGCAGAGGTAGGCTGCCCTTTCTCTGGGGTGCTACTGAGCACACTCAGAGGGAAGATCTGAGACCTGGGCAGGGGACTGGAGACAGGGAGCACAGCCCGGGAGCAGGAACAGCTCGGGCACGGAGATCAAGAAACTGCAGAGGAGTGGGCAGAAGGCAGCCAGGCTCAGGGCTCCCCAGGGATCCACTTGGACAGGCACAGCTGGCTGCGGCTCAAAAAGTCACTGACTTGCAGCCAAGCTTTGAAATAGGGTAGGCAGAAAGCTGCAGTTCAGTCCCTGATAGTTTGACTTTGAATTTTTTTTTGAAAGTTAAGCTGCCTTTTTTTTTTTTTTTCCCAAGTAAAACCTGACTGTTTGAGGTCAGAAGCTTCTTGATCTTCTTCAGGGAGCACACCATGAGGGAGAGGTTTAGGCGTACCTAATTTAAAGGTCTGGACTTTCCACCCCCTTTTTTTTTGGTGCAGGATGCCACCTCTGTCACACCCTCGGAGGCAGTAAAAGACCAGAGACATTCATTTGGCAGGATGCCTTCATAGCAGCCTTCGCCCCGCTGACAAGAGGTGGCCCAGGAGTTCTTCCTCCTGCCTGCTGGGCAGGACTTCGTGGTCCTTCCTCTGCCTCCCCTGGAGTTATGGGAGGGCAGGTTGTCCTCTGTTGCAGCCAGTCTGAGGCCTGCAAGGAGAAAGCAGCTTCTGAAGGGTCACTCAGTACCACCAGACATGGCCAGACTGGTGAGGCTATTTATTAAATTAATATTAGCAAAGCTATCTGTCAAATACAGCTGTGAAAATGTGGCCTTTTTCTTTTCCTCCCCCTCCCTTTGGCCAGCTGGTGTTCCTCCTACGTGGTACGGAGCAATTTCATTTTGTTAAGGTTCAGGCTCAGGCTGCAAATCTGGCTGATATTCAAAGGGGCTTTGGAGGACATCTGATGTTTCTGAGAGTCCTGGCCATTGAGAGCCAGGTTCCTTCTGGTTTCTAGTCTCCCTTGGGTTTTGTATTGCAGTAGGGAGGAATAAAAGACCCTTTCCATCTTTATGATCTAAAATGAAGGAGCTGAACAGGAAGACAACTATGAACTTAGCTTTAGAAATGTTAGTGGCTGAGTTTCATGAACTTCTTGGCCTTAAAGAATGATATCTGAATAGGTGTTGCAGGTACAGAAAGTCTCTGGTTTAAATCAGATGTGTGCACGCAGACTGCCTCTGTGGCATCCCTGGGAGGGGGGCGTTTGTTGGCCCGTGTGCCCCAGGCTCGGGCTGCGTTCAGCTGGCAGGCAGGACCGGGAGAGTTGGGCTGCCACAATCTGGTAGATCAGAATCTTGAAGTATGTCTAAGATATCTTGATTTTGCAAATATTTATACAACTAACATTGTGTTTAGTTAGCAAGCCCCTTAGGTGTCATGGCACTTCAAGTATTTTCAAACTCTGACTTTACAACCTGGTGAACTGAAGAGTCCCACTCCTGACTTTGAGCACGAGGCCTTCAGCTGGACCTGTACTGCAAATACAGCTCCAGGTGCTGCACACAGCTATGTACAGACATCATATTTATCCTTTCCTAATCTGGCAGGTGGATTTGTATACCCATACGGAAAAAAACATCTGACTTTAACCATTATTTTGTTTAGGTTTGGGAGAATATTTTCATTTGCCTATTGTTTGTCATTGTAACCTCAGAAGATAAAGGTCTTTAGCCAGCAGGATGAAGTGTTGCTTTGTTTTACTATTTACAGTGTTACATTTGGCTGGAGAGCACGATGCTGTAAGAATGAAAAAGCATGCAAATAACTTGTTTATCCTTGGAGATGGATGCTCTGTGCTGTAACAAGCCGTGCTGTTGACTCGACCCAGCTTTACTTTCCCAGAGCTGGGGAAGCTGACAAAGCTTGCTGAGGAAGACTCCTAAACCAGCCGGCTGTATTTCACAACAGCTCCACAAAGCATCGCAATGCTTTGGTCTAATGGTATCGATTGCACTAGAAAGGAAAGGAAGGTGGGAAATAAAGATGTTAATGCCCAAGTGCAGATTTAAAGATCCCACAGCAAAATTTAAGAGCAGGATTGAGTAAGCAGGTGGGATGTGTGGGATAAATGGGGAGGCTGGTGGCTGACCACACAAGATAGTTAGTTTGTTAAAACGTTACTTTTTGTTCAACCTGAAAGGACTTTTTCACACTGAAACACACAGAAAAAACTGGTGTGAATTAAACATTTTGACCTAAACCAAAAGCTTAGTTCCTTTTTAGACTTTTTAAATGCCTAGGAATTTAAATTTTCCTCAATTCAAAAGCAAGACATGGACATTTGAAGGAGAAATTTTCTTTCTGGACCCATGAAAGCAAAATCTTAAAATAATTTTTTTCATGGTTAGAATTTCTTAAATTTTGGCCAAATATGATACTTTGTGCCTTCCCCAAGCAATGCAGTTTGCTTACTAAGTTATTTGTTTAGAGATTACTGGTGATACTGCCAGGAGCATGAAGAGCACGTGGTGTGTGTATGCTGAGGAGCTAAGCACCCGTACTGAAATCAGCAGGCTGTCACCCCCCAGACCATCTTCCAGCCCGTTCCTTGGTTCTGATGAGTTAGGTCTGGTGCCCGTAACCGATAACCCCGTGTCACCCCGGTCTTGGGAGCATATTTATGTTAATGTCTCAGGTACTTCCTTTTCTCCCTGTTTGCACAGAGAAATACCGCAGAGCATAACAGACACTGTATCGGGCCACAACTGCCCGATCCCGATTCCCAACTTTGACATTTGGGAATGTGGATGGGTGGCTGAGAGGTAAGCTCATGTTTGGTAGGCAAGGTTGTTGTGCCTCAGGAAGAAGTGCGAGATCAACTCACTTATATGCTATTTAAAACTAAATGAGCCCATCTTTCTCCCCTATGAGCAATTCTATGCATTTTTTTCTGTAAATACGACATTTGTATGGTCCTACCGACCACCGCATTTCAGCACATGCTTCATGCATTTATTCCTATGACAGCCCTGTGCATTTGGGAGCAGAGATGTAGAGGACCTGTGGGAAGTCAGGAGACTTTCAGGAGAGAAGCGGGGTTTAGTTTGTGTTGAGTTTTGCTTTGTGCACACTGTGTTGTGCTTCCCTCACCCTGCCCAACATTTGCTTTGCTTTAGCTGAGACCTAGCGTAAGCAAATTACATCTTTGGAAAAATGTAGAAGAAAATCATATGGAGTGTTTTCTTTCAGTGTTAAAGGTAGAAGAAACTGCTTAGATGAGTGCTTAGCCTGCCAGTCCTTCAGAATGTGGTTCTCTTACTCCAGAAAGTTTAACTTTTAAAGTAAAATAACTTTGTCAGAATTATATTATCAGATAAACTTACTGCTGGACCTGCGCAATGAGCTTCTAAAGCTTCCAGCAAATTTCTCATCTCAGACCACCGACATGTTGCAGAGATGTCCAGATGAAGTACATGCTGGGAATCTCAGCCAGTTTAGCAAAAGCCTGTCCACTTTTCTCAACAGGAGGAACTTACACAAACTCTGGTGGCTGCATCACCCGTCTCCAAATTCCCCAGCATGTACAGTTGGGTGCAGACCCACATTTTCCTGTGA
>NW_009630669.1:46929-65835 GCF_000690535.1 Cariama cristata | reverse complement strand
GCCGTGGCTTCGGTGGGGTGTTTGGGGTTGCTGCAGCAGGAGCAGACGGTACCCGGCGGCCGCCTCCTGCCTGGAGCATTTCTGCAGCTGCTGTGCGGCCGCTGTTCTCCTCTCGGACGGCTGACTGCGCTTCAGCTGTGAGGGAAGTGATCCAGAAATCTCTTACTTACCTCACAGCAAGCATTTGAAGTGTGTGAGAAGCTTAATTAATTAATGCTTGTAAGACAGTGAGCTCTCCTGAGAAAAAAAAGCTGGGAGGGGGTGGGGAGATGACAGCCAAGTGTGGCTTGTGGGGATTGCTGATTTTTCATTAGAGCTGGCTGAAAACTTTCTGTCAAAATACTGAGTGGTGTGGTTTCTGTCAGAGCCAGTGCTGGGATTAGGCGTTCCTCCCCTCAGCCATTTATGACCCCCAAAAGTGGTTTATTGTGATGTCTGCACGGTCAGGAGCCAGGGATCAGCCACAGGTGCCAACCCGGGTATCCGTGTGTCCAAGGTAGGGCTGCTGAACACATGGCTGGCTGAATTTTTCCACCAGGAACAGAACAGTTGTGCCCAAATGTGGTGACTTTTCTAGCATGGACAATTTAAATTAAATATTTTGACTTAGTTCTACTCAAATCACATCCTTTAGTTTAAAAAGTAAAAATAGCAAAACAAAACATCTCTGCACAGAACAGTGCATCTCCTGTCTCCAGATTCTCTGCTCTCCTGGCATTTCTGCTGGTGTAAGTGCCGGCTACCTCCATCCGCCCGGATAGTGTGACCAGCCTCGCTGCTGGCCAAGCGGGAGTCATGTCCAGGGGCTGACACTGAGCTGATGTCCAGGCCTGGCCAAAGCCCAGCTCTACCTAAATCCAGGCAGGAGAAAGCCACTATCATTTCTGTGCTGGGTGAGTTGCTAGACTGGAAAAGACATTCATGCAAGTAAATTATTAGTAAATGACTGGCCTCTCTCTGGTGACTCCATGGCCACCATCAATAACCCCAGCACAATCTGTGATCATAGCCCAAGAGAAAAGTAAAACAATTTCCTTCCAAAAAGACCTTCGTTAGCTGGACTGATGTCAGCACAGCCTCACAACTCCAAGGCTTTGACATCGTCACATAAATTAGGAAGATGTTCAGGCCAGACAACACTTTAGCAGTCTACGTGGGCATTGAAGGGCTGTTGTAATGAGCCTTGTAAAATAAAATGCTGACTATAAAAAGGAGGAGACAACTGGTTGCCTTCAGCATTCAGGAACATGTATGAGGCCAAAATCAGCTTAAAAGATGTGATCGGATCCCAGCTGGTTTTAGCATGTACCTGGAGTTAGTAGCTTTGCCATTACTGATGGTAGGGGTGAAAGAGACACCTGCCTAGGATGTGTGGGAAGCGGTAGCAGAGTAAGGAGATGAAGAGAAAAAGAAACTACAAAGTCTTGCTGTCAGAGTGAAGTAAGATTGCAGTGACTAATGTCAGGTGGAATAAGTGGCTCTTCACTTTGCAAACAAATCGTGACCTTAGTTATCTGTGCCCTGATCTTGCTTCCCTGAAGTCAGTGCCAAAGTGCTCCCTGACTTCACCACTGCAGAACAGGCTACAGCCTGTTTTGCCTTGAGTGATACTCTGCCCCTTGCAAATGATCCGTGCAAGCAGGGTGGTGAGCAAGCCCAAATGGTCCCTGTGCCAACGACAGAGCTGATCTCACAGGAAGTTATTGTGCCAATGCTTTTAGCCAGTAAACTTTTGGGCAGCAGTCATGCAAATGTTCAGATTTATTTAGATATGCAAGTATCCCAGGAAAATCAATGGAATCACTTAGATGATTAAAATGACTTTGTCCTAAGTGTTTCTAGCCTCTGTAGAGGTCCTTGCTCTGTATGGATAGCTTGTACACAGATCTGTGCACTTGCAAAGATTAAAAAAATACTTTTTCATTAAGAGAACTTGTTCTGCTTGAATGCAGAGGAGGTGACTACGAAAAAAGCAAGTTATTATTTTCTCACTGGCAAGTGTTGTTTCCATGTCTCTTTGAGCTGCAATATACAGATACTGTCCATGAGAGCCACGAAAAACTGTTAGGCCAAGCTCAGTGAGTCCCTGATGCTTGCAAGCATGTTTTCTTTATTTTTAATATTTCCTGGAGAAGGGTTGAATCCATCCATGTGCAAAATATTGCAGTTGACAGAGAGGGGAGGCATGCATGTGTTTCAAGACATGTGCCTGGGGTGGCTGTGGTTATATAAGGGCTCTTTTGACATGGCCAATTATGTAAAATGGTAATACTGGAAAGGAAGGCAGTGAATGAACGCAGAGAAGGAGTCTGTTTGCAGCAGTGGAGCCTGTGTCACCGCAGGTGTCGGGAATGAAGTGGAAGAAGGGTCACCAGGTTCATCGTGGTTAGGCCTGTCCAGTAATCCCCAGGTGCTGCTGACTTTGAGCAAGTGAAGCGGGAATCCTCCTGCTGCAGCCCCTGCATTGGATGGCCATCGGCAACCATATGGAAGTGCCTCTGGAAGCACTGGGGAGGAATGAGGCCATGAAGCATCTCAGTTAATAAGATGCAATTTTTGGAAAGCTGTTTCTTTAGTTACATTTTTAACAGAGATGTCTTCACCGAGCTGCAGGAGGCATGGCATGGCAAGTTCTGCCACTGCAGCAGTGGGAGGGGGGAGAAGCACTAGTGCTTGTTTAATGATGCGGCGTGTGCACGGCCCGGGGAGGACCCACGCAGGCATGGCACGTGACTTTTTTTTCCAGTGACACGTGTGCTCCATCTGCGGCAGCTCAGTCCCTGGGGTAGGACCCACAGCTCTGAAATCCCTGAAGCTGGTACATGGGATTGAGAAAGGTTTTTCTCAGTGAAAATGAAGTTCAGAATTGTGTGGGCAGGCAGAAGGTGATCAGGCCAAATTCAAACGTGGACTCTTCTCGGCACAGAAGGAGGCCTTCACCACTAGAGCATGCTCCCTTTTCTCTGTAGGTGACACTCTTGCTGTGGCATCACCACTGCCTCCCTGGTGTAATGGCACTGTGCCTGCTGGCGGGAAGGGAGAGAGGATGGAGGTTTGTGCCACTTGGCCTGCCCTAGCGTTGCAGGCAAGAAATCAGAGTTCTCCCATGAGAAAGCCGTAATGCATGTATACTTCATGTGTTTAACATATTTCAACATTTCCAGGTATAAAGTCCAGCGCTGTGACCAACCAAAGGGTCACAAAGAGCTAAATTTTGTGCCTAGAGCAAATATATCTTTGTCTGCTGTGCAGTTTCCAATGAGCCATGCTGTCTGTGGAGCTTGCAGCGTGGGCTCGGGGTGTAGTGACCTCCCTGACACAGCTCTTCTTCATCAAACTCCTTAGTTTTGCAGTTCACTGCTGAGGACCGCGTTTATGTCTTCGTATTGATGCAGTCACCAGGCTCAGCAGGGGGAAGGAGGACCGAGGTGTGGGGTGGATGTCAGACTTGGTGGAGTTTCAGGCGGTTGCCTTCCCTGGGGAAACACAGGTTTACCGGCTTGTGGTTGGTAACCACCGGGGGGAGGTGAGGTGTCCCCAAAGTGCCTGCTTGTGCGTGCCAGGGTGACACGGTCGGTGTCTGTCAGCACCAGCCGAGAACGTGAAGCGCAGGCTGGCCAATTTTAATGTGTTCCCAACAGATGGTGCTGCGATGCCACCGAAAGCTAAATGTGTGCATGGAGGAGAGGTTGTAGAGACAGTTCCCTCCTCCCCATGCTTTCCCCCACGGTTTCCCAGTTGAATTGCAATGTTTTTGGTTTTCCCCACAACAACCTGCACAGATTTTCCCTGGCTTCAGTATCTATCCCTAACAGTCCAACAGGAGAATGCCTAGCAGGAGCCAGCCTGCAGATCTTCCACCTTTCTGGTCACTCCACTTGATCCACCTGCTTTTGCAGATGAGCTGTGACCCACCACAGACTTACGGCGAGCTGATGTGGACATCACTGCTGCAGCCCGCGTCCTGGGATGTAGGAGCAGCGATGCCACGTGCCATCAGCACGGGGGCTTCAGTCAGCCCCTTGCCCCACTGTGTGGCTGTGTTTTGGCATTGCCAGCCCTCCTTCTGTCTAAATGTGATTTATGTTGTGAGTATTTCTTGAGATAGTGGTAGGGCTTTTGATGTCCCAGGGCTTTTAGGGCTGGCCGCAGCGGAGTCTTCGTGTCAAGCTGTGATGAGCTGTTTTGTTGGCAAGGGAGCCATCCTCGCCTAGATGATTTGTCTCATGGAGGGATGTTTCTTGTGTTCTAGCTTTTCTTTCCTGACTTCTTTAAATCTTCTGCCCGCCTGCTCATATTGGAGAGGTGGCAAGATCCTGTTGCATGGACCTTCCCCAGGAGACATTTCTCCAGCTTTGCAGCCACTGGGGAACAATAAGGGTCAGGTACCACCTGCAGCCTGGGGGAAGGCTGCCTCTCCTGCCAGCCGCTTGCCAGGGCCTGAGCCCACTAATAGGTCTTAACTGGACCCAACCAGCCTCACCTGAGGCCTCCCTGTCCCCCAGCTGTGGGCTGGGAGCTCTATTTAAGCTCAGCCCAGGGGCTGTAGCCTCTTCCTGAGCTATGTTGTAAGAGTGGTAGTCTCCAGCTCAGCCACAGCCATGCCCTGCCTGGCCAAGGAGCTGCTTCATCGTTGTGAACTTGCCTGGTGATCTCAACTCTTGCTGGAACTCGGCCGTGGTCTCCGTGCCTGCCCTGCTCACCGTGCTCAGGTACTGTGGGCTGGTCCCCCTGCCCGGCCGGCTCTTACCGTGCTTGGGTCCTGAGGGAGCAGCTGGCCCTCGCCGTGCCCTGCCACTGCCTGGGCTCCATTTCTGCAAATGCTTCAGGCAAGGGAAGTAGGCACTTATGTGGGGAGGAGGTGGTTTGATTTCATCAGTGCTTGGAGAAGGGGAGGAAGGTACATCCACGTGTGTGCTGTTAGTACTTACCTGCCGTTACTTGTGGGAGCTGTGCGTGAGCGGCTCAGAGCCTCCTCGCTGTTGGCCGTGTGGGAGGTGCAGGGTGCCCCTCTGCTGCCCCGCTCTGAACCTGCTACTGCTTCTGCATGGCTTGGGAAACTCGGTTTCCCTCTGATGTGGTCTGACGTATTTGTGCCAGGGAGCAAAGCTCACAAAGAATTTGTGAGTGGTGGAGAGCATCCCCCTTGACAGCAGGGGCATTGCTTTGGGGATGTGCCCTGGGCTGAGCGCCCAGCGTTGCACCGGGCCCCCCATGAAAGCTTTGGTGCAGCATCAGCTGTTCACAATTCTGAGACTGTTGGAATCAAGATGTGTAAGTTTGCTTCTTACCTTCTTTGTTTAAAACTGATACCCTTCTTCTATTCCCCTTCCTCTGAAAGGTTTCATACTTTCAAAGCACTTGACAAATAAATCAAATAATTATTTAGGAGCTGCCAAAGAATGATCCTGGGAAACTGAGCTGAAACTGAGCTTTTTTTGATAAAGGCTGGAGACTCTGCTTCTTGCCTCAGTCTCAGTGAGCGCACAGGTAAAGCCATCAGTGCTTTAGTACTGCTATGTAATGTTTCTGCAGCTTTGGCTAGCAGGAATTTTGTGGCTGCAGTGAGAGTTGCTGCTGGCTTTAGCATAAGCAAGCAGGTACCTGTTAATCCCCAGAGTCTTGCCCAGAGCCTACGCTGTTGTGCTGGAGCACAGGGACGGGCAGTCGTGTGCAAGGTTGTAAATGCTCTGTATCTCCCCAGCCCTGACCTCACGGCTTGGCTGAGGAGGGTCTGGGAAAAGTGACCCTGCCTGGCAGCAGGCAGAGGGGTTACCAACGCACCCTTGAGAGGGTTTGCTGTCCAAAGGGGAAGGGCTATTTAAATAACAAAAGAACTCGTTAAACTTTAAGCAACGAGGGTGGTTTTGCTGTGAAGTCTGCAGCGAGGAGATGCTGTGGGTGCAAGGGAAGGGACGGGACTGCGGGTGGGCGGGCTGCAGAGGGGATGGTGAGTGTCACCTCCTGTCCCATGGCCATGGTGGGAGAGGGGACACCGGCTCTGCAGGAGTACCATTGAACTGCTGCGTCCTGGGGAATATACCATCCTGTTGTGTTTAACGCTTATGGACTAAGACTGCAGCATGGCCAGGTAAAGCTGGCTCTGGTCTAGGAAGGGGTGCATGGACTGTCCTGTCCTTGCTGCCTTCGGCCTGCCCTGGCAGCCAGGCGCTCCCTTGGCTTGGAGAGCAGGGGACACCTTCCTCCCTGCACGCTGAAATCATCCCTGCTTTTGGTACAGCCTTGCTCGGGAATATCTGCAGCCTGACGATGCTCCAGGGAGGCAGAGAGAAAGGTGTCTGCTCAGGGAGCACACTGTGGATGTGCTGTGTGTGATTTGGGCGAAGCCTGTCTCTAGCGAGGTCAGGAGCATGCTGTGCCATGACATCCACTTGTCCCTAGAAGTACTCCTGGCCCTTCTGTAGGTGGAGTTGACAGGTCTGTTCCCCCCTCTCTAGCCCCAAACACATGTCGGGAGCATCCTGGTGTCTAGTCTTGCTGTGGTGTGATGCTGAGTTGTGGTGACTAATCCTGGAGAGGTGGTAACGCAGAGACAGCAGATGTGGCGGGGGGTTCGGGGGGTGGTGCTGGGAGCTGCAGCAGCAATGGGATGTTTTCTGCCTTGCTCAGGTTGCTGTTTGCCTGAGCGCAGACCTGCACGAGCACTCTAACCGGCTCACATGGCTTCCTTGTGCTCCCTGTGTGCCAGTTCATCTGGGCACTGTGTCCTTGCAGTCTGCCTGCACTGCTCAATGAATTTGGTGTTGTTGAACAGAAATAGTGCTTAAAGGAGATGACAGGGAAAATATGAGAACACATCCAAATAAAGAATTGAACATTCAAATTCACTTTACAGTAGTTCATTATGTCACTACCCAGCCCCTTGCAAAGCCTGCGTGGCTGCCGTCACCAGGAAACCTTGCTGAGATGAGGTGTGCTGGAGCCATGAACAGCCTCTCAAAGCATTGATCAAATCCAATTATTAAGAGATCCAAAAAGCAGCCTGGGCATTGATCTCTGCGCTGACAACACTGTGCTGGTTGGCCAGGACTTTGGGTTAGATGAGCACCTCATCTTTCAGATCCAACTTCATTCTCTTGCCAAAAACTGAAATTGCCCTTTTGTATCTCAAGGCTATGAAATTAAGTGATTCCTTTTCAGGTCATGTGCACCCCTGGAAAGCAGAGACTGGGTTGATTTTCCAGAAACCCAGGGGAACCCTTGAATGAATGCACAATCAAGTGACCAGTTCTCCTAAATAATGCTGACAGTAAAATTTGATCCTCACCTCCATGTAGAGGAAATGAGGCCGAGATCAATTCAACCTAATTTAGCTGAAATTACCTGGATGTGTGCATGGTCGCACTTTGGAATAGTAAGAACATTTTGGCTGTATTCTCACATGAATATTTTCCCAGTGGACGCAGTCTCATTACATTCAGAAAAAAAACACTTTTAAATACTGTATCCCTTTAAACAAATGTCTGTTAAAATTATCCTTAATTTCTTGGACTGAAGTACCATCCTGGAGGGACAGCCCTGGTAGCAGTGACAGTTTTATTGTACTTTTGTATGGCAGATGAAAAGCTCAGCAAGGCAGCAGTCTCCTTTCTTCTGCCCTTGGCCTTCGAGCTCCAGCTCGTAGCACAATGAGACCAGAGCAAAATATCTGCTCAGCGGGGCATAGAGCAGTAACTTATGCCTAAACCAGCCTGTGTCACATAGCACAGCTTTCAGGAGAAGCAGGCTGCCTCATCTTAACTTGTTTCTTGCATCCTGCCCTTACAGCAGCATTAGTGGGCCATGACTCTGGTCGTGGTGGGGCGGAGGTTTCACTCTGCCTCCTGTTTTGCAGGATTTCGCCCCTGCCTGCACAGGGAAACTCTGAAATCTGGTGGGTCTCTGCACAGGGTCTTGCTCACGCAAAGCACCAAAGTTTTTGGGCTTGCTTGTGCACCCGGTGCTCTGTGCAGACTTCGATGGTTGGGATCTTGACTAATGCATCCAAGATTGATGTTTGCAGTCCTGGAGCAACTGTGTCGTTATTCATGTGGCTCCACTGCTGCAGTCAGCTGGGTGGATGACTCTGTTTGTCACACGTGGACTTCCCAGGGATGGGCCCCTTGGAGATTCTCTGCTCTGCTGGTGTCACCATGAACTCATCCCCTTTTGGCCCAGCATGTCTGCAGTGACCCTGAAATTCCAGCCCTGCAGTCCATGTTAGAGATGTTAAATCTCTGATTCAGGGAGGTCTGACAGCTAAATTACATTCCGCAGGTTTTCAGGCCTGTAAGGTAGAATTTTATCCTGTTGCTTGTGTCTGATCTGATTTCTGGCTACTCCCGAGTTGTGATCCTTCTGGAGGGCTGTGAGTAGTGGTCAGCCCTCCTGGGAGTGTGGGGTCTGTGGGGAGGAAGCTTGGCTGAGTTGTAGGGATGGGACGTGATCCCTTTCTCCTCCCCTGGGAAAAGCACGGTGAAGGCAGGTGATGGGAAGTCAGGCTGCAGTGAGCAGGAGCACCTCCACAGCTGCCTGCTCCAGAACATGTCACTGAAAGCCTGGACACCAAAGCTCAGGAGGAATTTTGCTCCTGATGGCTCCCTCGGTTGACCCCCAGCGTGACAGTGGGTGATAAACCCCATCCCACCGTGGGCTGTCTGCAGAAGACCCACGCTAACCACCGACATGGGCTGCACCCCAGGGAGAAGCCAGTTTGCCCAAGAGGATGCAAATGAAGCATCGCTTTGCAGAGACCTGGTCTGTCCCATGCCAGGGCTGGTGGCAGTAGGTGGCACCACTGAATTGGGAGTGAGGAGATGGGACAGGAAGGACTTGGGAGCTGCAATTGTCTCCCAAGGGACCCAGGGAGAGGGAGAGCTGCTCAGGGGTATCATCTTCTGCCACAGCTTTAGTCTGTGTGTCTTTTCCTACCACTGAGGGTATGTGCGCCCCTCATGCTCGGAATAATTGAAGACCAGAGCTGCCTTTTACCCTGGCCTCCCTGTGCTGTTGGTCCTTGGAGCTTCTCCACTCTTCCCTGCTGAGCGATGTGGGGACAGGTCCCAGCAGGGCTGGAGGAGCTGCGGGTTCATCTGAGGAGTAGAACACGGCTGCTGAATCTCGCTGCTGCCTCTTCATTCCTCACCAGCACCCTGTGGTCTTGCTGGGTAATGAGCTCTTCTGTCAGCAACTTGTGGTGGTGGGAAGGAGAAGTTTTTCCTTTTCGCTGTTTTACTTCATCATCTTTCCGTTTCTGGCCTTTTATCTTGTTCAGCATTGCAGGATCTTTGCTATAAACTAGTGCTTTGCTTGAAGCCAACCTGTGCCGAGAGAACTGGATGTGGGCATGCTGACAGTGATACAAGCAATAACTGCAGGAAGAGCTACTCCAAAAAGATATTTTCCTGCAAGATTTTTATTAAAATATAATTTTAACCAAAGCATTCACTGGAACATCTAGTTTTTGAAATTGGGAACTGATACTTTCTGGGGGTATTTTAGTTGTAGATATTTAACATCACACTTCTGCTGTAGAATCCAAGTGTAAAGTAATGGAAAAATAGTGCTGGGATTAGGAAGGGCTAATAGACTACACACAGAAAATTTGAGACTATTAAAACTAATTAAAAGAAGCTGCTGTAACTGAATAGGGATCATAAAAATCTGCTATTATGTTATAAGAACAAACGTATGTAAAACATTGTTTTGTTGCAGGAAAAATGATTGTTGCCTACTTGTTCCCCCTCACTGACACTGTGATGATCCCAGTGGAGCAGGGCTGCGCTAGCCTGCTGCTGGAGGGGAGCGGGGGCCGTGCTTCTGGCAGATGCTGGTGCAGGGGGTAGGATTAGCTGCGGCTCCTTCGAGATGTGCACAGAGCCTGCAGTGAGCCCTGGGGCTGGTGGCAGCAGCTGCGTGTGGGACGGTGTGGCCTTGCAGCTCTGCACATTGATGAGCATCCTTATTTGGGAGTCAGCGGCGGCTTTTCTGCTGTACACATCTTAAAAATGCTGCTCTTCAGTGCTGGCTTATCAAAGATTGTGCTGATGAGGGTCCTGTCAGGTGGTGAGGCTCAATGTCTTCTGATTTGTACTGGTGGAAACTAAGAACAACCTTCCAGGCCTGGATATAATCCCAGCCTAAGAAGGGTGGGAGAGCAGGCAGGTTGTGCAGGGGCTCTGGGCCAGTGAGTCTGTCCTGCCCTTGTGCTGTTTGCCCTCAAGCGTGGGAGTGCTCGTGGGCTGACTCAAAGGTAAGGGCTGGCCTCTAGGTGAGTGCGTGAGTGCCTCTGGAGTGCAGAGGAGCTCTACATTGACAACCCGGGTGGAAATGAGCTGCAAAGTTCAGGGCTGAGCTTTTCCCAGTGCCTGGGTTTGTCCAAGTTCATGTTCTGGTAGGGATGAGGACAAAAGCTTCACACATGTGGCTGTGTTCCAACAAGTGCTGGTGTTCATCTGTAGGGTGTGCTCCACCTAGCAGAGTGTGGTGTCTGGTACGAAGTGCTGGTGTCCAGCACCACAGGACCTGCTAGACTCTCAGCTGGGAATAGCTTCCTTACCGTGGGTATTCGGGGTTTCTAAACCCTGGGGAGTCTGTCAGCTGCTGCCAGCGTCCTGGTGGCAGGAGGGGCTCTGGCAAAGGAGACCCACTGAAGCCATGTGGCAGGCAGGAGTGCAGTGATGGCAGGATTAGGTATTTCCCCGATAGATCTAAAATCTGTGTTTGTGCCTAGCTGCCCCATAGATACTCTCTGCAGGAGAGCTGAGCAGTCGTCAAGCTGGGAAACTCAAGGTGACCTGAAGGGAGACTCTCTACATCTTCCCCTTCGGTGCTGCTGGCTGCAGCCTGAGCTGGACCAGCCCCAGAGCTGCCCAGGGAGGACCTTGGGCTGACTCAGAGAACGCAGTGTGAAAACCCTGTAGTTACTGCTAATGTATTCCTCAAAGCTTAGGTGGTTATTATATTTATTATATAAATACATTACCCTATTACCCATTACAATACTGTAAGTATATACTAGTAGTATGTCATTATACGCTTAGGTAAGTTTTTCTACCTCTGATTCAAGGCTGTCCCTCTATGGAAAAATCACTCGGAGCTCTTCCCTCCTGGTCTGCCTGCCATCTGCTCCTGCCTGCCCAGCACCGACCCCAGCCTTGCCTGACTCCCATGCTGGTTCCTCTGCCTGGGAAGGGCACCAGCTGTAAGACAGGGCAAAAAATCACACTTCCTCCTAAAATACAAAACAAGTGAGTGATTTAGAGCAGTTGCTGCTGTTGATGTCAATGCATGATTATTTAGGTTAAAATATGTTCAGCTTTTTGATTTCCCATTCAGAAAAACGTGTGACAGGGAATAACAATGGATGAGTAAGCACAAATTTTGGCAGTTGGAATTAAAGATGTCACCTGAGATTTGGCATCAGGAGCTTTTTTAAAAACCTATGTTGTCTTTAATGCCATAAAGTATCAGTTAATGCATGGAATAGACTCTCATATAGGGCATCAGGACCACAATTAGGCAGTTTCTTGGGCTTTGCCCATCAGCAGAAAGATAGGCTCTTGGCATCTCTTCTGAAATAGTTCACTGAGACTTTGTTTCTTGGAGAGACAGAAAGTTTTCACCGGACAAGGAGAACTTAAGAAACCAAATGGCAGGAGTGATAAAAATTCATGCATGGTGGTGGGGAAAAATGCTAGAAGCTGCAAGGGATAGAGCTAGACACTCAGGTGGGGATGGAAAGAATCCAAAATGAGCTGAAAAAATAATTGGCACTGTTTGTTCATCCTTTCTTCCCATTTTGCTCTTTGCCTAACCCCTAACTGATTAGACAGACTGACCCATCCTTATACCAAAAGGTTATTTCATCTAAAAAGTGCGAAGAGACACTGAAATCAGAACTCTGTTCATTTGTACGTGCCAGTGGCAGTATTTAGCACTGCCTGGTGTCAGTGACACTGGCTGGTGAGTCTGTAGCTGCTACTTTCCAAGGGAATTTCAGCTTGCTGAGTGTTGCCTCCTTGTCCAAGCTTGCCTGAGCTCTCCTGTCTGCTGTGCAGTTCCTCTCTTTGCAAATGCATTGCTGGGCTATGAACCTTAGCTTTAGGGAAATCAATGTTCAAATGAGACCCCAGGGGAGAAACTTGGGAATGCTTCCTTGTTGCTGTCTATTCTGAGGGGCAGGGTGAGCTGTGAGGATGGTCCTGTAACTTGTGCCCCTTCACACAGGTACCTGTGCTGTGGGCATGTCTGTCCTTAGTTTTTGAGCCTTCCAGGCGTTAACATGGCTAACATCCGTCATGGGCCAGTTTGCATTCATCTTCTCCTCTGGAGAAGCATGGGCAGTGAGCATCTTGCAATGGTAAGTTACTGTTGGTTCTTAATGTATCATCCTTTATTGGCAAAGCCCAGGAAAGCCCTGACTCCTTGGACCCCCTTGAATGTGAAACTTTCTGCCAGTTTATAGACCAAGGAAACATATCTCCCCCTCTCAGCCTTCATCAAGGAGTGGAAGGTGATGGTTTAGCATGGTGAGGCATGGAGCATATGAAAAATACTGTTCTTGAATGTTACTCTTAAGAAGCCAGTGTACGGTGGTGGACACTGTGGTTTGTGTTGCTGAGAGGTGTGCAGCAGTGGTCTGTACAAAAGAGGCTTAAGTTAAATAAGTTGATCCTGAGGTCCCTGGGGACTTGCTTGAGGGTGGCAGGTTTGACAGCAGGTGGTACATCACCAAAACTATGCAAAGCACTGGGTGCTTGTACCAGTGTGGCAATGGAGGCTCCAAGGAGCTCCAATGGCTCAGCTTCCCCATGGAGCGCTGGTGTTGGTGTCTGGCAGCTGCATTAGCCTCAGCAGGATGTTGCACAGCGTGTATGTCCTGGTGTTTCAGGGTAAAGGAAAAAGAAGTAATGGTCTTGTCAAGGCCACTGTCTCAAAACCAGCCAGTCTTGCTCCACTTAGGGTCTGATGCACTGAAATCGATAGTTCAGCAGCCGCCCTGATCTATCCAGAAACAGCCTGTACTGCTGAAAGCCTCTCCAATCTCATTTTATGCAAATGTTCCCCATTCTCTGCATTAAGATGCTGTCCCATTTTTACCTCTCTTCCTTTTGAATAGTGCCTCTTTTCAGATCAGAAAGATGGAAAATGGGTGAAAAGACCTTGAGAAGTGTAAATGCTGCACTAAGGGCCTGTCAGTCTGGTCTGAACTAAACTGAATGCTCTGTGCTTGACATGCGAGATGGGCTTGCCCATTTTTGGGAGGATGGTACTTCATTGAGAGGCTGCACCTAATTCTAATTCTGTTGTTGTTTTATGATTGGCACCCTCCCTTTTCTAATCTAACCTGGTTAGACTTTCTGTTGTTACAGTGTGCACCAATTTGCTAAGTATTGTTCTGTGTTGTACGGTCCATCATTAGATAGTATTAACTGCAGTATTATCTTCTGATTTTTTTTAATCCAGTGAGACATTCTTTATAGGATGCTACAGTGCAAGTGATTTGCTCATGCTTTTTAAAATTCAGCCCTGACCCTCAACTCAAAAGTCAGTGGAAGCTTTGTTGCCCCAAGCTGATGTATATATGCAAGAAATACTCTGAATGAGAGAAGTTTTCAATACTGCTGGGTTTGGTCACAGCACAGAGTGCCAGCCTTGGGTGTCTGTACCCTTCCTGCTGTGGTGGTGGGTCAATAATTTGCAAGTGGGCTTCCCAGCTCAGCCCTCCCTGTAGCTGTGTTAACCTGCCCTGTTTCTACAAATCTGGGTCTAAGTGTGGTACTTTGAGGGTTACCCTGCACTGCTGTGAAATGCTTCCAGAGAATGGATGGTGGCTGTTGCAGCCTGATGGACCTTCCCTTATGGTACCTAGCAAGGGTGTTCAAGCTTCATTCAGGTGGGTATCTTATTCAGGGCTAGTAACAAACTATAAACTTACCTAAAGATGACAATGTCTAGAAGAGTGGTGAGGAAATGTCTAGGTGGAAGATGGAAAAGGATCCTGTTGAAGGGATTGTGTGCTGGAGGGCAGTTGCTGGCAGAAATCATTAAAGGTTGATTTTGATGGCATTAGATCATACATTAATGAAGTGGCACAGTGTTATGCTAATGAAGTTTTCTGATAGAACAAGAAACTGCTGCCTTCTGGAAAGGTGGGTGCCTACTCCTGCCTGTGCTGCCCTGCACTGAACCCCTGCAGACACATGTCAAAGACAGTGGGTGACTTATCTCTAGGGACAGTGTCCAAGTCCCTCGCTCTGAGGTCTCCAGGCCAGGTCTAGCATAGCTATGCAGCCATGTAACCCTACTGATGTTTGCTTCTCTGCTCTGTCACAAATGGAGGAGCCAAATGGGGAGCTGGCCCTGAGTGGGTGGACAGACCTCTGTGGCAATGCAACTGCTGGTCCTGGGGCAAATCACTCTTCCCAGGTCCATGGATGTTGCACCACGGAGCTGGAGGACTGAGCAGGAGGTGGGAGCTGGGGTAGGCCTGCCTGGGAGGAAGGCAGAGGGAAGGTGGCCTGCGGAGCCGATCTCCATTCTGCTGGAGGTGCACGGAGGTGTTCAGCACCTCTTGCTGTTGGGTGCAGGTCATCTCCTTCATCTTTCCATCTTCCTCTGCACCCTGTAAGCTGCCCTTTAGTGTGTTATCAGTCCTGCTCTCTGTGCCCTGATCAGAGCACTCAGCACATGTGTTCCCAGGCGGCTGGAGGGTTTCTGGCAGTGGTGCTCCTTGCCCTCCCCTCAGAGGGCTGCAGGACTGCCCCCACCAGCTCTGCCTCTTTCTCTATTCACTTTGTGCATCAAAGCACAGAGGGATGAGGGAAGCAGAGTTCTTTGTGCAAGTGGCCCACAAAGCCAGGCCACCCAAAGTGTTTAAGTGTGGTTTAGAAGGGGACTAATCTTTAGACAGCAGGTTTGAGCTTTATTAAAACAGCTGGAGCTGTTCTGACAGTTTGCTCCCCTGGGCACTGGAGACAGATGAAACTGATATGAGCTGCTAATTGCAGATGCTCGTCTTGCACTGAAAGCCAATATCTTTTAAGGGATCAAGCCACCCCACTACCTTCAATGTGGGCAGAGCATGGCAGGTCACTGCAGCATGGAGATGCAATTAAGCAGGAGGTTTCTGCATCACTATTCTCCTTAGCAAAAAGTGCTGGAGGAGCTTTGGCTGTTGCTAGTTGTAATGTGGCTTACATTATTTTTATGATAGGAAGAGCTCAGTGCAAATGTAGAGAGGGCTTGGATGCTTCTGGTGCTGGGACTGGGAAGTAGGTCGTTTGCAGAGCCACCAGGCAGGAGTTCAGCTCCATGTCCTGAGGGTCCTTCTGAAAACCTGGGGAGGTGTAGAGCTTACGGCTGGTGGTGCACATCGGAGAGCTCTGGGTTACCTTGCAGAGGAACGGGAGAAAATGGGGAGCACAAAAACGGCTGGAGCATTAATGAACTCTGCTGTTTCCTTTGTATTTTCTGAGTGTGCTTTGCTACGCTGAGCCCAAGTGTAACTACAAATACTTCTTTACTACTAATACCGTGTTTTCCCTATCCAAAGCCACCCTGCTGTAGTGTGATCCCCATCATGTTGTTAATTAGGAATGGACTAGTGCACCTCTGTTATTAAAATTCTTCCTACTTCTTGCCTTTTAACTAACTACAGTGTGTTTGGGCTTCTGCCAGCTACAGTTTTAAACCTTTGAAAAATCTCTAATCTGCACAGCGCAGACCAGCCAATTATTTTTTTCTTTATAAACAGTAAATATCCATTGAACATAGATCTTTTTGTTACTGATGAGGATGCCTCTTAAAATGAGACTCATTTTTTCCTCTGTATCTTGCTAGGGTAAAAAATACTTGAGATGCACTTCCATCAGCCTTGTACTAAGTGAGTGGGAGAAAAGGTGGTAGAAGAGCAGCTGTTTAAGATGGACCTTTAGGCTGAATGCATCCCACTTGAAGATTTTATAGTGCATTCAACTTAGAATAGTTTATCTGGAGAGGTGAGATGCTTTGTTTTCCTGTTAATGCATGTTGGAAATACAGAGCAGGGTTGTGACTTTTTCAGGATGGGTGTCTTTGTCAGAGCCTGATCCTGGACTCAGGGGCCAGATGTTGCATGCCATGACATCTATTGAAAAACAGAACTCTATGGGGTTACCAGACACATGCTGATTTATTGGGTAGGGTTTGGGTTCATTGTAATTTTATAAGAGCTGAGCCATTTCAGGTGAAACTTTCCATGTCACCTTTGCATTTTGGGAAAGGTATTAATTTTCTGCATGGAGGAAAAAGAACTGAGATTAAAGTAAAATCGTGCCTGTCCTGGATGAATACAATGACCTGATGGTATCTCACATCACCTGAAGCATTCTTTAAACTATAGCAGGTACTACAACTTTCGTTCCAAACATAGTCTTTCAGAACATTATTTTCTTAGCTGAAAGGCTAAGTTTTGTTCTCTTGCATTTTCTTATGTAAGCGGGTCTGTCCTCATTACTGCAAACTTGTTCTTATTTTATTCTTGGGGGTTTTGTGCCATAGCAAAACATGAGTAGATTCATACAGATAAAGAACAGGAAAACTCAGATGTAACTCAGGGGAAGGAGCAATGCTGACCTGTGGAAAGGTATTTTTAAGCCATTTGCGTCTGTTCTTGCTTTGTAATATGTGTGACTGAGAAGCAATGACCTAGCAAAACTCCCGAGGCTGGAGTCGGAAAAGCTCTGGTGACACTTTCCAAAAGTGGTGCTGGGGCCCTTTATAAAGGTGTGCTAAATGCATCTTCCTACCAAGCTTTGCTTTGCTTGGCTTTGTTCTTCCCTCTCTGGATGTAGCATCGCATCAAGAAACAGCAGTCAGTGACTGTCTGACCCACTTAAGATAAAGCCAAACTCAAGAAAATGCATTGCCGTCTGTTAAATAAGAACTGTAAAGGGGAAGCCAAAGGAGGAATAACATCCCTGCTCTTCTCTCCCTGCCTTGAAACTAAAGGCGCTATACGCTTTTCTCCAGTTCCACCCCAGGACAGCAGCTCTGCACTCTTACAAGGATGTCAGTCAAAGTGCTTTGTTGCAATAAACAATAACTCTAATTATCTTGACAGCTGATGGCAAGAGTTAGGAGGCTCAAAAATTTTCAGAGGAGTAGGTATCATGACAGCAAGCAAAGAGAGCTAATGCAGTCTCCTGTCCTGCTGCCTTGATGAATGGTGAGCTGATGTGATGAATTGGCATGGTGGGTCTGAGGGCAAATAAGAAAGTGCCATCGTGGGACCCGCTGAGGCTGTCATCAGAGGAACGAGTGTGGCTTGTGCTGTCCTCCTGGAGTGGGCTCTGTTGGGGCCAGCTATCCGATTGCCAGCAGCAGAGACCAGCGTAAGGTAACTTGTCAGGTACAGACCCTGCTCCCCAGGGGGGCTTTGCCAGCCAGGCTCCCTCTGGCTCTGGCTGGCTTGTATTAATTCCAGCTTGAGGTAGTTTAAAATTAGCTCAAGTACAATGCTTGTCTCTTACACATGAGTCATGCATAGTGTTTCCCTGGCTGTTAGGGAAGATGATGAGGAGGTTAAGATGCCATGTTTGCAATATCACCTTGAGCGTGTGCTGTTTGTTTAGCCTTCCTTATCCACACAGGTGCTCACTGAGTCCTGAACTCCAAAATATATCCTTGCTAATGTTAACACCATGTGCAATAAAGCATCAGAACTCAGATTGGAGATGTTTGTTCTGCTAAACTTTTTTGTGCTATGTGAGTATCTACGTAAACAGTCAAATCCCTCCCCGAAGTGAAGATATCCTTGGTAGTGGTCATCTGGGGAAGCAGTGAAGACACACATTAACAAGGTGACTTTAGTAGGCTTAAAAATAGGTCTATGAAAATGCTTTTAAGGACCTGGAAAGACTTATGTCATCTTGCTGGGGCACTGTGGGCTGTGTAGGGGAGAAAGCTATATGGAAAGGTGAAACAGGAAAGTAAAATGGAGGACAGCTCTTATTTAGCTGTTACTGATTGTTTTAAGTGTTTTGTGGTCAGCAGAGATCCAGGCTTTTCATTTGATTATAGCACTGAGCAGGTAGTTAATCACACCAATGAGAACCTTGTGATGCTTTTAAATAAACAATATATACAATTTAATGTTTGTGGCTTGTAAGCACTACAAGCTTTGCTACTGTCTTTAGAGCATGGATGTGTGGTTTATAGATTGGTGGTCAGTGGTGCTCTTAACTGAATGGGAGTTGCGCTAATGAAATCTGGGTGCTCCTACGGCATCAGAGCAGTTCTCCCCAGGAGCAAATTGTTCTGATGACTTTCTGGCTATTCAGAAGCCCTCAAGAAGTCCAGGTTCATATTTAAAAGTATGTATGGGGACCCAACTACTTTGAAAGTGAGACACTTTAATTTGGTTGTTTCTTAGCATGTGCTTTTGAGGGAAAGACCCTGTTTCTATAGCCCTGACATGCAAGTGATCACAGTTGGTGTCTCTGGAACAGGACAATTTTCATACAGTTTAAGGTATGTGATGTGCAGGTAAAACAGACATGTAACTTATTTGTGGTGTATTGTATGCACTCCATGCATAACCTAAGAGTGTGTATCTTGCACATGATTACTAGTTCACCATCACATGGAAAATGTTGTATATATTCAGTTTATTGTTGCTGTGTGTCAACTCGTTAGAAATGGCCCTTTTCAGCTTTGCTTCTCCCTTCCTATTACCTGTCTCTCAGAGGGTGGATGCTGGTGGGTGGATCTGCAGGTATCTCTTTGCAATGTTCCCTGTCCTGTGGGTTACTTGCCCTTAAAGCTGGGGACATCAGCAAGGCTTCTGGCCTCACTAAGGCTTTCTGTTGCATGATCTGTGTCCTCCTGTTCCTCCCATTCCCTCCGCTCTCCAATACATGTGTG
>NW_009630669.1:27311-46898 GCF_000690535.1 Cariama cristata | reverse complement strand
GCAGGAACTGGCTCATGCAGAAATAAGCTGAGACCTCCTTTGCCAAAAGCCTCCTTTCTCATCTGACTTTTCCTAACTCAACTGCTGTTCTCTGCAGCTTTTTACTTTCCCGTTGCTCCTGGCTTTCAAATCAATCCCTAAGCTACTTAGTGAAGAGGTGGGCTTTTGTTGCTCTGGCAACTGGAGCCAAAGTACTTTAAGAACTGGGGGTTTTTTGTATTGTTTTGTCCCAGGCTTGCCCATAGTTCATGTGGGACTGTCTTCCCATCAGTGTTAGTCTTAACCTGCGGAGCCACTAACTGGTGGTAGGGTCTGTGGGCAGAGGATGAGCTGCAGGAGGCTTGTGCGGTTCATGTGGCCAGCATGAAAGGAGGAATTTATGGAGCTGAAGGTGGTGTCACACAAAGATGGGGCCCAGTTCTGTCTCTTGGTGGATCCTTGCTCTGCTGAGAACAGAAGGGACACCTGGTCGGACCTCCTGCATTGATGTGCCCTGTGCTGGAACTGCAGCATCTCCTCTAGGCGGTTGTTACTGTTGAGCTGCTGGCTCTGGTGGTCTGGATGGTGAGGGACTTCTTAAGCCAGTCACTTGTTAGTTTTTCTTTGCTGATAGTCAATGATACTCTGCTCTGCCTTTAGCTTGCTGAAGTAACCAGTCTCTTGCGGGCCAGATGCTGGTGGTAGGTATGTGGCTCAGTGGTCTGAGCACAGACTTTCTTCCGTAGCTCTGTGAGAAACACTGCAAGTAGGAGTAATGTCACTGAATGAGCTGGCTGGAGAGCTGAGTGTGTTGACAGTAATTTCCCAAGCCAGTAATAGTTAGGCAGCTGTGGCAGAGGTCTAACAAATTAGATGAGTCTCTCCTTCTCTTTCCTTCCCCCCTCAGGCCCTCTTACAGTAGTTTGTGATTTATAGTGAAGACCAGAGCCTTTCACCTTGTGAAGATGTCTTTGCCCAAGTTATATGGTACCCCGTGCGCTTTGTCATCTGGCTGTTTTTACTGTATGAAACAGACTATGACAATGGGAGATATTCCAGCACAATGCTCAGTTTTCCCATAGAAATGGAAACTAGCAAATGAGATGATAAAACATGTTTAATACCAGCATAAAGAGCAAAATGGAAAAAAAAGGGTCAGGGGCAAGAAGAAAAGGAAATCAAAAAGCAATTGAAACCCAGCCTGTCCCTAATGATTTAAACTGATGCAGTATTTATTTAAAGCAGTTAATAGTTTGATGTCTGGGTCCTCGTTCCCCTGGGGACAGGCAGTGGGTGGCAAGGGCTGTCTGGGAAGGTACAGAGCAGGTCCCCGTATCTCCTAACAGCAGCAGTGTTAGTGACAGCTGCGCAAGCAAGAGATGGAGCTGGGACCAGAAATGCTCCCTGATTTCTGTGCCTCCAGCACAGCGTGGAGTAAAACCTGTGACTGCTGCTCTGGTGTTGCAAGGCAAACTTGTATCCTGTTCCCAGTCCTACAGAGTTACCCAAGCCCCAATTCTTTGCTTTCACCTTTCTATTGGGGTTAAACACACAGCAACAGGACACAAAATTACAGCCCGTGGTGCTAGTGCCAAGGTCCTTCCTCCATCTTTTTGGGTTTTATCCTTTCCCATTTGTTATCCTTGCTTTACCCACTTGCTGCTGCTAGTAAAATGCGTGTTATCAGTGCCTAACTGTGCCAGATGTAGCACTTTATTTCCAAAATAATTTTAAAACCTTGTTTGTTTTATTCTACATTAAAGAAAATTTTCCTTGGTAAGGAGGACACAATAAATTATGCTCTGGGTGTAAAGAGGTCATACAAAAGCAGCAGAAGCTTTGAGTTTCCTGGTGAGTAACATCAAACAGGAGCTAGCCCAGTGCCCTCTGTATCCCTGCTGTGCCATCACAGGACTAGCAATCAGTCTTGGTAAGTCCCATCTTACCTTGTTCTCTTGCCTAGGCATCAGATCATCATGTCTTCTCATGACCTAGTTTTCATTGATCGAGGGTATCTTCCCCCACCCTAAACTTTGGGTTAGAGATGAGCCTGGAGGACTCCTAGCCTGCACTGTTTTAAGGAGAGCTGTATTCTCCCTGCTGTGCTCAGCTGTCTCTGCCAGGCCCTTTGAGCGGGTTAACGGACAGGATGGACAATGTTGTGCTGGACCTGCCATCCTGAAAGTGTCCCTGGGCTATGAGATGGGTTCCAGAAGTCTAAATATGTGGGTCACCCTGACAGATAGCTAAAGATCTAGTGCACTGCTGGGAAACACCATTATGGAGGTGGAAACCTGAGCACTTCACCCCAGGAACACCAGGACAAAAACCTTTCTGGATTTTTTTTTCCAAGCAACTTGCAAGCACACAACTATTTTATGTAGCTGAGAAGCAGGCAGAACAGGTGAGTAAATCTGAAGCAACCACTGGAGTGTGAAGCTATCTTTTAGGATTTTTTCCCCCTTTTTATCAGTTAAATCTTCCATCAAAGTGGTGCTGTCTTATTCAATCAAACTTGTAAGAAATTTGACCATGCATTTCATCTTCCTAGGACAGAACTGCAGATTGGGAGCATATGGCTGAATTAACCTCCTGAGTAGAATCACAGGATAACTTTTCATTGGAAAGGGTGGCTTTGGTTGCTCTTTTCTATTAATTTATTTTTACAAGGCAATCCCAAGTGCTGGTGTAAGTGAGGCTGACTTGGAGATGAAAACTAATGAGTGAAATTACTGCATTAATGAAGAAAATGCTACTAGCAAGTTGTGAAAAGTACTTTAATCATAATTAATAGGACAGAATTAAAACTGAACTTTAACTCTTCTCCTGTGTTTTAATTAATAATTAAGTTTAAGATTGGTTATGGCATATCTTTGCATGCTCCGAAGTACCTATGGCAGGGCAGTCAAGAGAACATAGCAGTTCTAGAAACTTCTCTGACACATTCATAAGCTTTAGGCTGGAGGGACCTTTATGATCTGCTTGTGCTGTCCCATATAAATAACCAGTCCTATAAGATCCCGTGGACTGAGATGTAACATGGCATGGAGCATTCAGGTGCCGTGTGCTGTTACAGTACTGTAGTTAACAGGCTGATGGGGCAGATGCTACAGCTGCTTCACAAGCTATTTCTTCTGCTGTTTCGCCAATCTGTTTTGTATTGAAACTGCAAGATCCTTCTCATAAGTTTCATTTATCATCCCTTTAGAGTACTGCAGACCTCCTGCAAAATATAGGCCGGGGATGCGTCTGGTGATTATTTTTTTTTAATCCACCTTGAGCTACAGGCTAGTTTCCAGAAATATTTGACTGCAAGGTAGCGTCACTGCCTGTGGAGGCTGGCAGGTGTGATCCCCTGTGGTTTGCAGTGGTTGTGCTTTTTCTCAATGCTCAGCTCCCCAATCCCAGGCAGAGTACTTACTACTTCCAACTTTCTGCTCCATGTGGATAGGTTGAAAGTACTTCTGCAGAGAGTGCCTGTCTTGTCTGTAAGCTTCCTTCAGAATGTACCTGGGAAACAAGAGGAGCATGTGAAGATGTAACGTCTGGGCACCTATCAACTTTAGGTACAAGCAGTTCTGTAGCACTGGGTGTTGTAATGACTGAGTTCTACATTACAGTCTGAGGATGGCTGGGAAGCCCATGGGCAAAGCTGGTGGCCTGATGGGGAAAAGCACTTAAAAGATGGTAACTTGTATTTCTAAGGCCTCTGCTCCAAAGCTCTGATGATGCATAGTTGGGCTGACTGATATTAGTGACAGCAAAGTGTATTTGATGGCTGCTGTTGGATGCTGGAACCAGCACCTGGTTGTGCTTGCTGTGTTTGGGAGCTGGTGGGACTGTGTGATGGTGGGTGAAGATGCTGCTGCCCTGGGGTCACCCTTGGCTCCCGGCTCATTCTTCCCTTAGGGATCAGCCCTGTGCTGAGTGCTCCTTGGCATGGAGCACGCTATCTCAAAGACATGGGCTAGGGAGTTGGCCATCTAGTGAGGGATGATTCTGAAATCACACAAGTCTTTGCTCTCCAGGCCATGCTGACTTGAAACACTTCCATGGGAGCCTGACTGAGAGGAAGCAAATGACTTTTTTAAAAAAGGTAAACCAAGAGGAAAAAGATCAATCTTACGATGTCTAGAAACTCAGGAGGTGAAGGCTGTAGTTCTGATTGCACAGAGCTGGATGGAACTGGGGAGGATGGAAACTGGGAGACTTCCTGTGCTGCCCTGGAAGGGTCTTACAGAGGAAAGGGGATGTGTTGCCTCCTTTGACCCACAGTGTGATAACCCCTCTCCCAAAATGTAGGCTTGGGTCTAAACAGCTGCGGGGATTGTGGAAATACTCCTGCTTCACTTCAGTGGGCTGTCCCCCATGTGGAACATGCCTCGCTTGCATATGTTATGCTTTCAAATATGTTCACCTTCAAAATGAAACTGGTGCATGTCATGGAGGCTAAAAGATGGGAGATGTGCGGAAGCTGAAGCCCCCATCCAGTGAACAGTGCACATGTGTGACTTGTTCTGGGATTAGTGCTCTTTCTTAATGAGGCCGTTCTTAGCTATGCAGGAAGATGGCTGTGAGATGAACACTGCTCAGCAGAGTTGTTTTCAGAAGGTCTCTGCCTTTGCCTGCAAGTGCTTGTGAAGTCTCATATTATGTTGATCCAGTGGTGAACATGTTGTTTGGAAGCATTGCTAGGAATAGCTAACTCTTTCTGGCTTTACAGGAGTATCTTCCAATATAGTGGTAATCTCAGGCAATTCCTTACCTCTCTCACCTTTTCCTCCAACCCTTAATGTTTGCACTGTTTCTGTGTGCTTTGAATGGTCTATGAAGGTGCAGCAAACTGTAAGGAACCTTTACAAGTAAACTTTGACTCTACAAATGCAAACATTCATCCTGGGATGGTGGTTGTGTTATCTTCTGGTCAGGGAGTAAGCCACTACTGAGTTATGTGTGAAATCGAAACTGTGTACCAAAGATTTGAATTTCAAATCTCAAACACTTGCAATGCAGTGCTCATAAACAAGTTATAGATCAGGAATTAGTCACCAAAACCATTGTGACTAATTTTACATAACAAGATGGGGCGGGGGGCGGGGGGGGAAATCTGCCCAGAGATCATTTGCAAGCTGAAGAAAAAAGTCTGAAAATTATTCATCAAGCTTATCAAGCTTTATTCTTGAGTAATGTTGTGTCACTATTAGCAGGTGGTGGGAGAAATGGCACAGCATACCATAATTAGTAATAGCCATGTATTTTTGATACTAGTTTATCTGTGTGACTTACATCCAGATGGTTTTGAAAATGGAATCAAGATAAAATACAACTTCCAGGATCAGAATTTGCTTTCTAGTTAATTCAAAGCTCAGTGTTTCAAAAAGATTATTCTAGATAACTAAGGAATAGTATTAAATGTTGGGATCATTCCAGCTTTATCATTGGATTTCTTTTTTAGCTCAGTATTGCACATGAGCACTGCCACAGGTATGTGTTGTTATGCTATCTCACTATGTGCCTGCATACAGAAATTTTTTTGCTTGGTGTAGATGCTTACCATGTAGCCTTGCCAAACTTTAACTGCTGACCCTCAAAAGTTACCGATAGTTGTAATGGAGAAGACATTTGACATGACCTGTGATAGGAAGTGCTATCAGCTTTGGTTCAAAGGATGCTTAAATATTGTTGGGTAGCATAAAAAATTGTTGGGTTGCACAGTATTGAACTGGAAACAGCAGAAACGTCCTCAGATGGGCCCAACCCTCACTTAAAGAAGTAATGCTTAGTCATGAAGTATGCTTGCTGGGTCGCAGTGTTCTCATTTACATGTCTGTAGCTTTTGCTAATACAATTTTGCTTTCAAATAGCATTCAGTTCCAGCAAACATCTTCAAGTTGTGTCTAAATCTCTTGACCTAGCATGCTTGGACATCTTTGCAGCAGAAGTGCTCTGTCTTCTAGGAAATCTCAAAGTAATTTCTTCTTTCCTTTTTTGACCCCATAGGCAAGACCATAATCTTGCTTGCATACATCAGTAGTGCTATCTGGGGACAACTGCAGTGTGAAATTGCAGAATTTAGTCACTCTTCTAGCTGAAGAACAGTGGGTTTCATATCACCCTAAGTTTAGACATCTGTTAAGTTTAAGGTAGTTGTCGACACTCCTCCTATAGCCAGTAGAGAGAACCAGCTCCAGATCTATCATATCCCAAGAGAAGTGTCTGAATTGCAGCTGCTCGCTGAAGACTGTGATAACTGTTTGCCACCTAACTTTAGGTGAGATGAATTTCACCCTAGATTTCCAGGTGACCACAGCTGGCGACTAGTCGGTGTCTACACAGAGATATCAAATAACCTGGCTTTGTTTTGGTTAATATACCACAGTAGTGAACTTTGAGTTTATATCAGAATTAATGATGCTTTTCTTTTGAGGGAGGTAAAGGGATGAGAACAGAAATACTGTGTTGTCTGGTGTTCTCTGTTACTCTCTGTCAGCCAACAAAGGCAAGGAAACCTGCTGTTAGGAGATTTAGGTGTTTGTCATGAAGTGCTTGTTCCTGGAAGATAAACCCTCTCTCGGTGAAGCTGAGGAATATCATGTCTTTTCTAACACTGGCAATGAGGAAACACCGAGAAACAGTCTAGATAGGACTCTTCAGACACTGTCCTTGAAAGCAGACTGCTTGTTAGAGTTTTGTCTTGATGATCAGAGTTCTGTATTTTTTTGGTGACTGCACACTTATTTCAGCAATTGTCAGCTTAGTTTGTCAGGAAATCCCTAAGACTGAAGTGGGCTCCTAGCATGAGAAGTGTTTCTGAATTTGCTATTGGAAACTTTTCTTCAGGTAGAACAGGTATTTCAGAAGGATGCTTGTATCTATTTCCTGATATGAGTGTATTTGACTCTTAATCCACAGTGCCTGTCACCGAGGTGCATGCAGTGAGTTGCATTGGGTTGGTTCCTGGGGCTGACCTCCTTTTTTTGTGCTGACACCTACTTTATGGTCAATCTCAGTGTGTGCAGCACCCAGCTGTATTACCCAAGATGGTCCTTTGGAATAAAATAGGAATAGCAGCATATATAGAAAATATTATATAGGGAGTTATAATGCAGATGTTTGTGGAGGATGATACTATGGGCACATCCTCCTGAAGGATTACAAAAAGAAATAACCTGTTACCAAAAATGCAGTTACATTTGGGATAAGTGTGCTTAAAAACAGGTTAGTGAGACAAAAATACCCTTTGTATCTGGCTTAAGCTGCAAAAGGAATCCAGGTTAAAGTGTTTTACAGTGAGCGGTCAGATTTGTGTGGGTTGTGAAAGTTAGCATCTTTACTCAGTGAAGGAAGCGAAGGTTATGCTTCAGTTTCACATCCCTACAAGACGGTACCTTTGGGCACAGGACCACTCTGGTGCCATCGCTCGGTTCAGAGCAGGAGAAGAGGGACCTGTGCTGAAAGATGTGGTTTTGCAGCCCTTGGGGGTTGTCCTTCTGCCTTGAGCTCCCAGAAAAGAGATCAAGTAATGGATGTGTGCCCTTTCCAAAGGAACTCAGTAAAGTTTGTTGACAGGAATTCAAACCTCTTGTGAATAACTCGTTCCCGGGCAGAACAAGAACAAAGCAGCGATAACTTGTGGAAGGTGTCCTCCTGGGATGCGGGTGAGGGAGGAAGGCACCTCCCTGGAAACAACTGCCATGGTAGCAAAGGAGGTTCTACTGCCTGGTGTTTAACAGGGCCAGCAAATGCCAGCTCACAAATCATGTCAGTTGGCAGGGTGGAAAAATGCCGCTATCGGATTGAACTGTGGCTGTGTGGATTTGTTTAATCCAGTTAATGTTTCTATTTCTGGAGATTTTTATGCAAGAAGTGTAGCTGCTAGCAGAAACGTGAGTGGCTGTGTTAAAACCAAACTTGGGTGAGGTAGAGAGGCTAGAGATGGGAAACCAGGGAGAAGTAAATGACAAGAACTTCTTTCTCAGAAAGTGGAGGGTGGGGGAAATCCCCATATCTCTGGGTCTGAGTTTTGAAAGCCACAGCCCTCAGCTCCTCCTAAAGCTTTTTCAGTCCCTGTTACTTTCTGCTAAGCTGTCAGTCAAAGGGGCGGGTCTTTGGAAACGGATTAATACAAGTTAAAATAGATATGGCACAAGTCTCTGTAAAACATCTGCCTTATCTTTACATAATGAATTAACAAAGATGAGCTTGAAAGAAATGTAATAAATTATTAAAAAACCTCCTATGCCTTTGAAATGCTAACAAGTCAAATCCTTTGAGACTGCTTGATCAGATTATAGTGTATCATACAGTAAATCTAATTGGGTATATCCAGTCCTGAATTATCAGATTTACTAGTTTGGCCAAAATAATTTAAGCAGGGCATATAATGTGAATGCTGTGTATAGGTGAAATAATGCCAAATTATTTTAATTAAAATAAATTCACTTTAACAGAATCAGGAACTCTACCCAAGTTCTCTACAGTTTGGGAGCTGGGAAGCATTTGTTCTTTTACCAGACCTCTGCTCAGCAGCAGTGCTCATGGCTTCCTTCTCACTTTTTTTGGGTGCCCAGCGTTGGAGACTGTAAGTGCCCCAGTTTATTGAGTAGGTGCCTGGGACTTTGAGAACCAGACTTCTTTTAAGGCAAATATACAACCACAATAAAGACTAAAAATTCAAATGGAGCTTGAATTTGTTTAATTTGATTGCGTCTGACCTAAATATTAGCATGATATATATACTAAAGTAGTTGGCTTCAGGACCAGACACATTGTGTGTGGGAGAAATAAGCTTGGTGTAGGACCCACACCATAGCATCTTCTACATGTATTGGTTGGGACAGATCCTGGAACACAATTCACTCACATTTAGGTCCAAATCACATTCTTCATAATGACCTAAACTGGAAAAGTATTTAGGTGCATATCTATGTACTTTACTGAATAGAGCTGACCTTAGTGAATTAAAGCCAGTAAAAGAAGCAGCAGAAGTCCTTCTCTGCAATACATAGGCTCTGTCCTCTCTCTTTGGCAACAGTTTTAGGGTGCAGCTTCCAACCAAAGTCCCTCACAAAGGAGAGGGCCATCTCTCATGCTGACTAGGGAAAACACGTATCCCTTGAAAACCCGTGGTCACTGTGGATGTTACATGGGGCTCACAGCAATATTTATTTCCCCTAGAATATTTTCCTGGCTGAGAAGGTTATGTAAAATGTGGTGATTGTTTCCAGAGCTGTTCAGTTGCTCAACAGACTTCCTTCAAAGGCTTTAGCTCTGTGTATGGACTTGAGCTAGCCTAGCCTGGCAAACGTATCCCTGGCACTGCTCAGCACTTGGCTCTTTCTCACTCAATGCTTTCTTGTTTCCCATCTCTTCCAAACCTTTGGGACATGCTGACACAGACGAGAGAGCACCCAGCTCTTAGATGGGACCCAGATGTTCCGTGTGTGACCCTGCGCTGGTTCCCTGTCCCTGGTGTGAGCCCGGCGGTGGGTGGGGAGGTGAGCTCCTGCACGGCCCCGCTCAGGGCTGCCGGGGAGGGGAACGGGGTGCTTGGCAGATCCACCGCCTCTGACCGAGTATTGCAGCTCACCTTCTGAGGCTCAGAGCATCTGTGGGAGAAGCTTTAATTACTGCTTTCCCTTCTAAAGCAAATAACAAAGTACACTGCTTAAGAGCCTCTTCTATGCTTTTGAAGACTCTTGATGGGATCCTCTGGCTATCTCTATGTGAAGAAATAACAGTAGAAGAATTCTGCTTTGGAAATGTGTTTTCCAGAGCTTGACCTGTGCTGATTGATAATACATTTGCCAAGTGAACAAATTCTTCTTTGCCAGCCTTAGCAATCCCAATGCTAACTGCACTTGTTATTCAGGACCAATTGACACTGACCAGTGGTCTTAACTCATCGCTTGGTGAAGGGGAAGAACGAATGAATTGATCCCCTTTATGGATGGTAACTGTTCAGGCACAGAGCACAAAAACTAGGGAGAGGTTGCTGTCCTTTGCCCGGGCTGGAGACCCTGTCGGGGGACAGAGGTCGGGGCTTTTTTGTGTCTTGGGAGCGGAGGGAGGGGGAAATTCCAACCACAGCTACACCCAAAAATGCTGCTTTCCTCCTTCACCACCCTTTGTGCAGACCCTTTGGGTAAGTGGTGATGTGTCAGTGTGCTTGGGTAGCAAATCACATTGCTTTTGTCAACTGCAGAATGTGAGAAATTGGGATTCAAAACTGAAGTATAAAGGAGCCCTTGGATGTTGAAAAGGCTTTAGGTTCAAATGAGTATTTGGTGCTAAATTCTCAACACCTTGAAAAGCTCTGATAGGAGGAATATGGTATTGGGGGAGGTGTGGCAGTCATCTAAATAGCAAACTTAGCTAGTTGTGAAGCTCCTGCCAGCCTTGACAAAGACATGAGCTTTGTGGATTTGGCTGGGGCACTGGATAAGTATGAGGGGAATGCAGCCCGAACCCTTAGTTTGCTCTGCTGATGCCTGTGCAGCAATATGTTGTGTTTCTGGCTGCACCATGGCCAGATCTGCCACTTGGGACCTCCTGCTGCTGCCTCTGTGGCTGTGAACAAGCTAAGATGGGGCCCTGCCTCTGACCTGCAATACACTGGTATTCACTATGTGGACAGGTTTGGCCTTAAATGAGCTGGGTTTTTAATGAGTCTAGGGACAACTTTGGTATTTAGGCATAACCAGATGATGCTACAGATCTGAGGGTGTGAGCCGGGACCTGCATCCAGGGGCAAAGCCAGGCAGGGCTGGTGCTGCAGCTGGGTACTGCAGTTGTCTTCCAGTGTATTTGTCCATTTTGCAACAAACTCTTTAAAAAGTATGAATGCTCATAAGGATATCTCTTGATGCATAGTAGGAGAGAAAACAAGTTTGGCTGTGTTTCAGTAATGTCTTTTAAGTGTCAGCTGAAGAGACAAAGCTGGTCCCCTGCCTTCAGAGCCAAGTCATGGTTAAAAGCTGGCTATCTGCAGGGAATTGCAGGCAAGTGGGTGAGCACCTGGCAGATGTTTAATCATTTGGTGGATTCTGCCCTTTTCACTTAATTAAAAATCTGCCTGCTTGCAAACCTCCACTGGAGAATACAGCTCCTTCTGCACTTGCGTTGGGGAGACGTTTGTGTTTTTGCCATGATAAATGCTCAGACTGTAGAATAATGCTTCAGCCAGACAGAAGTGTGATAGGCTACAGAAGTTTTGACTTACAGTGACTGAATATTACTTCTAGATGTTAAACTGGCCTAGCAGGGCTGGCTGTCCCCACTCCTTTGGGTGGAGATGTTGGCCGGGAGGAACTGCCTGTAGATATGCTATTGCTTTATCTATGAAAAAGCCTGTGCAATGTTTGTATGTTGGGGCACGAGAGCCCTTTTGGCAGAGGGCTGGAGTGGCTGTAAAAAGCTTGAAGTGATGCACAAGGGTGTAATGGCTGTTTAAGGGAGGAAGGTGTCTCTGATGGTTTTCCTCTTCTGTGGGGTGCCTTAGGCTGTCTGTAAATGCTTGTGTGGGCAATGTGATGGATGGTCTCCTTTGCAGGTAGACCTGGTAGAGCTGCTGGAGATCAGTACCGAGGTGACACGGTGTGCAAGGAAGGTGCCCCATGGTCTTGAGCGCATGGTGTAGTCAGAGGTGGAAATGGGTGGTGCACAGAGGGGTGACACCAGTGGCCACAGTCCAGGACTTGTGCAGACTGGCTCTCTTGGCCACTCATTGCTAGCTCTGACAGGGGTGCTTGGCTTTCCCATAGCTGTTTCCTTTTGGATAGGAAGTGATAACTGTGCCCATTTCCCAAAATGCTCACTTAAGTCAGTCTGACAACCTGAAAAAAAGAATTAAATCATCAAAGCTGCTAGCAGAAGCTCACAAATCCTTAGGCTTTCTCAACCAGTCTCCACAGAGCTATAAAATCCATGGAGAACTGCAGTGGAGAAATGATACATGTATTCCCAGCTTAAAGCTCAAAGTGCCAAGGTCCAATTTGCTGGAAATCATCTGGCCATGACAGATGTCTTATGTGCTGTCTGCCAGGGTAACCACCGGAAGGCAAGACTTGCCAGAGCTAAAGAAAAATAATGTCCTTCTGCCTTTTCTATTTTTCTCCCACAATTACCTTCAGGTCATTGTTTAACCTTTTCATTCAACCCCACAAATGACTATTTTGAGTAGACAAGAGATTCTCTTCTACACATGTTTTAAACAAGAGTGGTAAAGGCAGAATTATGTTTTTCTGCTCCATGTGATGGCACAGGGAAGCAGGAGGCTCAGAGCTGCTTGGTACCTCCTGCCCATCCCCAGGCACTGGTGTGAGTGGAAATACCTATAAAGCCACAGGTTTTCCACCCCACGAGTGGAGGTGGGAAGTACTCTCCTGTCCTGCCTGTGTGACGACTACCACCACCACCGCAGCCCCTGGGCTAAGAAGGGGCACCTTCTTCTGCTCCAAAGGAGAACCTCAAAGGGGTGGCAAGGAAGGATTTGGAGGCAATATCGAGTTGACCTCTGTGGACATGGCTGAAGTGCCAGCTGCAGCATTTCTGAATGCAACTCTTTTTAATCAAGAGGTGGTTTTATTTTACAGCCCCGTGTGGTGTGAGGACAAGACATTACTGGTGATTTGCTGCTGTGTGGGCTGTTAACTACTCAAAATGAACTGCTGCGTATCTGCTTGCTGCAGATGTCACCAGATCTGGCTTTACAGGTGACGTGGAAAAAAAAGCTTCTTTAGGCTCCTATTGGGGAAAGATGCTGGTCCAAATCTTCAACTAGTGCAAATCAGTGCAACTCCACTGAAATTCATAAAGATTGGTTGACTGACTGTGTTGTAGGATCTGTTGGGGGATCTGGCTTTTACTGAAATCCTGCTAAAGTTACTGGACACTTCACATGGGCTTTTGCTCTGGGGAAGGACAACTGAGTGGTTTGAAGGCAGTGAGATACTGATTTGGAGACACCAATAAGCAGTTTGTCCTAATAATCCCAGAACAACATTATCGTAAATCGGGATTAGAGTAGGAGCATGTCATGGTAAAATATGTGCTGCAGACTCTGCTGGCCAGGAGACTCCCAAGATAGGATGTCGATCTGCAGGGTGAGGAAGGGGCCCTGAGGGGGAGGAGAGAGATGGATTGAGGCTTTCAGTGTTTGGAGAGGGGAGCTTGAGATGGACAGGAAGGTTTTGTTTCAAATTAAATCCATGTCACCAAGATGATGCAGTAAATTTGCAAGTTTGTCCCTCCATCCCTTTCCTCCCTTGGTATGAGGTGGGTTGAAGGCAGAGCTCTGATTCTGGTTCAGAAGTCTTGATTTGGGCACTGGCTTCCTACCTGCCCTAGCACCGCCCTGTACCACCCCTTCCCTCAACCAGCCAGGCTGCCTGGCTCCCTGTCTCCTTTTCACGTTGTTTGGGACAGAACGGGGTGGATGCTGTAGACCCTCAGTGTGTCCTAGCGCCGCTCCTGCTGTCAGAGGAGCCCCGGGCCACAGTGAGCCTGGCTGGCTGCACGTCTGGGGAGTGCGTGGAGCGGTGTAAGGTTGAGAAGGTGTAGATGTGACTGTAGACTATGCTGGGGAACTGTGGTGCATGTTAGAGGAGATGTCTTGTTTCTGTTTCCTTGCGCTGTCCTGGCAGAGAAGACCTCTCAAAGGACAGGGGAAAGGCTGATGCTGCCCTCCCTGGAGGGGCTCAGCTCGGGGGGCAGCGTGCTTGCTCTGCTGGTGACGCTGCCCCAGAGGTACAAAATTGTGTCTCGGGTGCGCTGTGCCTTCTCCAGGGCAGGGTCTCCATTTCAGGTAACTTGTACTGGTTTCATGGCGGTTATCTAAGACTTCAGCCTTATTCCTTTCTGTTTTCAGGGACTTGAATTTGTCCTTATCTGTCCAAATAATTATATTAACATCACATCAGAATTAACAGACACATAGAAACGCAATGTAGTACAACTTTTTGCATGGGCCACTACTCTAAATAATTTTTGTTTTGTCATTCTAAAATAACATAAGTTCTTAATTCCACCAGCAGTCTTTCTCCACCTTTGAAATCTGCCTCTAGACACAAGTTTTTGTTCAAATGTTCAACTGCCTTTAATCAGCTGCATTACAGCTGCTTCCACGGAGCTGCTGTAATTTGTGCCAGCAAATGATGCGGTGTCTCCTGTCACAGACCCATCTTTATTGCTAGTTAACTGTACACAGGCTAAATTACTCATTGGTATTCTTATTTCAGAGGCACCCATTAGTTCTAACTTTCACTACGCTGATTTTTTTTAGAAGCAACTTTATGCTCTAATAAATCCTGTTATATAGAAATGTGCTGAAATTTTTGAACTTTATGTAGATGAAATCAGGAACTTAGCAAATGGCTATGGACAAAACCCATGTAGTCCTGCTGATGTTGGCATCGTTTCAGTGAGTGTGTTTGAAGGATGCTTATCTCTGCACTGACGCTACCGATGATGAATAGGCATTACCAGTATGCTTGCTAAACATGTGCCTTGTGCATGGAAATCGTATTTGGTGTGGGGAAAGCATCCATTAATCCTGTTGCCTCGGTGAACATGTACAAGGAAATACAAAGAGCGCACTGTATGCGGCAGGCTGTGCCAGCTGATAGCTGTTGGCTTGTAACCTGGACTCTGTGAACAAGACTGCAAGGATTTGAATTTGGCATATGGGTGATCTGCAGATTGGCTGAATAGGAAGAGATTGTTCATGGGATTTCTTGAAGTTGCAATTATTAGAAATCTGGCTATGGAAAGATAGCAAGATTAGTCTGGAGACTTACAAATGATGGGATCTTTGGCAATCTAAACTTCATCGAGGAATTATTTTTAGCAGCTGAGTAATCCACAAACAGAAAGAAACTCTGGCTTTAGTCACTGGCAAAACGTTGGTTTGCCAGGGTCCCTGCAATACGGTTTGGAAATCTTTAAGATACCCCATTGCTTCAGTAAGCTTAACTCAAGCACACGGAAAGAGCAAATGAAACCTTTTGCTTGTTGCTATGACTGGAAGGGCAGATCTCTCTGAGATGACACCTGTAGAAAAATTGCTGAGCCCATTGCAATAAGCCATAAAATGCATAATTTTTTTGTGGTCTAAACTGAACATTGTTCAAAATGGAAATTCCCTCTCCTCTCCTCTGGCATCTGAGACGTCATCATTAGGTGATTTGAAAAGCAAACTACTGAAATTTGATCCCATAGAGTCAAATTCACAGCAGTAAATACCACCTTAAGCACTATAAATCATAGCTGGGTGATTAGGGGGTTATTGTGAATGTGTATATCCCTGAAAATCTGTCTGGTCTCATCACGGAGCTGCAATTTTTACTCATATCCTATTTTTGTAGGAGTTACTGTATTAAACCATACTAAAAGTCCATCTTTTGGCAACCTGTTTCTGCCACTGGCTAGTAGGTGGTTAAGAGTCATTAGCTGTTGCTTTTGTTATCTGTATATTTTTGCAAGGAATGGGTTATCAAATCCTGTATTTAGCATTTGAAGTAGACTCAGCAAAAGGAGTTAGTGTTTCTTTTCAAAACCCTGTGGTGATTGCTCAGGTGTTACTCATTCTGTGCTCTTTGGAAAGGTGCATTTGCAGGAATGAACCTTCCCATCTTTTATCATGGTTTTCCCTTTGAATCCAGTGCTACACATATGTACAGCCATGGAAGGAGCTGTGTGAATATGGAGTGGGAGTTAGTCTTCTGCATGAAAATAGTAAATATATATATTTTCCCCATGTCCACTAATTTCACACAGACACACGCAGAGCTACCATTGTGGTATTCCATGTTCTATTTCATTTTCCCCAGATCCTGGCAATAATTGATTTGGGACTTTTCTTATGTGTTTCCTTCCTCAGACACAGTAATTTTCCCATGTTCCAGGATCTATATTATTGATCTCATGTGGTCCACTTCAGTCTGGCAAATGTTTCTACTCCAATTCCAGTTGGATTGACTTTGGTTTGCTGGCCAATTTGAGAGCTGGCAAGCTCCTCAGTGGCTCCTGGTGTCTGTGTAATACAGTGAAAAGCAAGATTCAGCTGTAATGATTCTGAAGGGGGCTATTTATTAAGGCCACTTGGTGTTCAGTGGATCTTGTACTACTCTCTGACTTTCTAGCCCTCAGGCAAATTAAATTGTTGACTATTGTCGGTCTCCTATAGTTTCCTGTGGCTGGGCTGGGTCCTAGGGACTATTTAAGTTACACAACCTGCCTTGTGTCTGTAAAGCAAGAGCTTAGCCAGAAAATCAGGAAAAACTTCCTCATGGTAACTATATAAAACCATTATGAAATTCTTACATAAGGCCCATTTGTGCCAATAAAAGATTTCTTACACAAAATATCTGTCCTTTTCTATTAAAAAAAGTGCTACTGCACTTAGTGGCAGTTGTAGTGATGATGGTGTGGTTGGTCCCTTCCCAGGTCAGCCAGCACTTCAGATTTTTTTGAAGCAGTTCTCTGCACACCAGTGAGAAGAGCCCTGAGGTTTGGATGAGACACTGAATGGCTGTTGCTTGAACCTCTGCTCGTAAGCTGCCGTGTTGGGTTTGCACCCTGAACTTCCACTCCCTCTTAGTTTAACTGGTAGTATGCTCCCCTTACAGACTGGAAAAACTGAGTTTGTTTCCCCATCCTGAAGATGTGCAGCTCTGTTAAGGGGAATTGTATCCAATCAACATCATCCCTGAGAAGTTGCAACTAGGGTCCGTTGAACTTGTCTGTGTGTTTTTTCAAGGAGAAGCATCAAGATCAAAGTCTGAGAAAACCATTTGATCTTCTAGCTGTAAACAACTACTAAAAGAGAACATATGCTGTATTTAATTATCCTCCATTGAGGTGCTTGTATCCAAACTCTGACAGGCTGGTTGAGTTTCTTTTTCCCTTGTTGGAAGCAATCGGTAAGTAAAGGAGATGGGCATTGCAAGAAAAGATGAGTGAAGAAGGTAGAAGAGTTGAAGTTTCAGTCCTTTTAATAACCCTTTTAATTTCCCGCTAGAACTACTAGAATGCAGCTGGGATGTTGGGTTTGCTTTGGGAGTGTACCCGTGGGTGCTCGCTCTCCCGTTCTTGTACCCACTGGCTCTTCACAAAAAGATCATCCAGAAGGCTCTGGTCAATGAGTCCTTATTCTCAGAAGTTTCCTTTTATATGTACCCTCCCAAGACTAAAACTGGCAGCTGGTTAAATCTGAACAGTAGTTTCCAGTTTTAGGGCTAATTATCAAAAAAACCTTGCTTTGCTTCCCTCCCTCCCTTCCCCAATGCTCATCAAATACTTGAACAAGATGAAGTGGCGACCTGATCACACCAAAACTGCAGGGGTTTTGTAGTGAAGATGGAGTCAGGCTGGTCTACGAGAGCATTTGTGTGTTGAACTATCAGCACATCAATCCCTGACCCTAATGGAATTATCTGGATGCTGAAGTTCACGTCTGCTTTTACATTTTAGAGCAGCACCCAGGTGTCAAAATTCAGTAGAAAATAGTGGATTTCCTGGTCATTTGTGTGAATTATTGAGTCATTACTGTAATGAGGAGTAATTATCTATGTTGCCTTGGAAGGCTGATTCACTGGATAACTGATCAATCTGGAATATTTCCAATAACTAGGAGCATTAAAAAAAAATAGGCAGGCAGATAAAGATCCAGCACAACAAATGTGCTTATCTTTCTCATGAGGAGACCTGCTGGATTATTTACAAGATTCAAGGTTTTACAAATTTGGCCTCAGTGTTTGATACTTTTCAAAAGTGGTAGTAAGTAGTTGGGCTAAATTACGTCCCTGGAAACCTATTTTTCTTCATTCCCCCCTCTCAAGCTTCTTAGGTATGATTTTGTTCCAAAACAGTGATGCATAGCCATGAAATGGCTTTGCCCTTTATCACTCCAGCATAGGAGAAGATAAACAGACCTCTTTATTCATTTTGGAGGAAAAACAAAATTAAAAGGCTTCTGTGTATTGTGGTAATGTAATTCCTAATCAATGACAGTGGGTTTAAGAGATTTATGGGTTTTTAACTTGTAAGATTAATGGCTACATACATTGATGCTGTCAAAATGACAGTATCATGGTCACGTACTTCATGGAACAGATAGCATCCTCCTGCCAGACACGTCCTTAAGAAAATGCAATTATTGCTGCCCATTTTACAGTGTTTAACTTTTTTCTCTTGGTAAGTGACAACAAAATGGGTTTTGAGCATAAATTAATCTTTCTAGATGATCTGTTAACCCTTCATGCCTAGCAGCTAGTTCTATTAACTCAATGCCTGCATACTGTTTTCTGAGGTGGCCCTGGCAAATACAATAAAGCCGTGCCAGAAGTACCGTCTGGAGGCTCTCTGGAGCACTCGGCTCCACCAGCCCTGTGGAGGATCAGGTCTGCAATGTCCCTGTCTCAGATTGGACTTCATTACTGTAGCAGTCACTGATAGTGCACTTGGCAACGCAGCTTTTCCAAATGTATATATACGCACACAAGCCTATACATGCGTAGGCACATACACATACATGAGGCATAGTGGTAAGCTTGTGCATGTGCAGCGTGCTGCGGGCAGGTAGCTAGCAAATGTAGATATGGGGAAATATCTGCTCTAGCTGTGGCTGTTCCTAGGACAGCAGAGTTATCATAATGTCTGGTTATGTGTGATTACAAGATTATCTGACTGCCTGTGTCCCAAGAGCTGGGTGAGGTGCCAGGTCTGGGACATGGTCCAGGCTGAGAGCTGCCATCGGTGTCACCGCTCTGCTGCTGGGTGGCTGAGATGTCCTATACTTGCTTGTGGATCTCCCACCTTGTGCTGGGCTGCAAGACATGCCAGCATAGTCTCTTCTTGGGACTGAATATTGATTTTTGATAAAATGAATGTGAAATGTGGTGAAGAGACATGCAGAACTCTTAAAAATCCCAACTGACACCTTAAAGGTTAGCAGGAGGACAAGAGGCATCCAGTGCTTGGTCCCAGATGCTGGTAGGAATCACCATGCTGTCCTCTGTTTCTGAGCTGGTCTGACTTTCTCATGTTCCTGCTTCTCCTATTGCTATAACTACTGAGTACTTAAACTGCAAGTCTATCCCTTTAGTTTTAGGCTGTTTATTTTTTGGGAATGATCAGGTTCATTTCAGTAGGCATTAAAGTATTTCCAAAGAATAGCCTGGTAGTGGTTTCATACAGGTAACAGAAATGTAATGAAAAATGAATTTGTATTTGTCCAGAACAAGAATTTCCATCTTGTGTGTGTTGTAACACCTGTAGAAGCAATTTTTGAGTATCTGTATGTATCTTAGCAGCAGTCAGTCAATGAGTTCCTCTGTTGGGAAGCAGTCTCTGCTTCATAGGTAGGTCATTGAAATACTATAACTTATAGAGAAATCTGAGAAAACACATCCAGAGATGTCAGTGATAAGTAACAACACTAGAGTGCCTTAAATGTCCTGAGAAGCCAGGAAGCAAAGTCGCTGATGATTGAGAGACTTAATTCACCATAATTTCCTGCCTCTTTTTCATGTCTAGGGTACTTATCTCTCAGAAGTGAAATACCTGAGTGGGTGAAGAAAAGGGTAGTTTCCAAAAGGCTTCTGTGGAGGG
>NW_009630669.1:0-27280 GCF_000690535.1 Cariama cristata | reverse complement strand
TCAAGGGACGTGTTCAAGGTTATCTGAGAAGTCAGTGGCAGAGCTGGGAACTGTGACTGGAGACTTAAATCCTCACTGGCACCTTTAAGCTGGTATTCCTTCATCATTTTACATGTAGTAGTGCTACAGGGAATTTGCTCCAGTTACTGACACCTGCCACACTTGATGCAGAAAGTGGCTTTTCTCCATGTTAGTCATTCACATGGTGTAATTAAACTAAGGTGAATCATTGTTCAATTCCAAGAACCAAACTTATGTTGTGCCCAGAAACAGAAGGGTTTTTTTTCAAAAGTAATGTGGGAATTGAATACTCAGTTACCGTTTTTTGATGGCAGATGGTCCTCTAAGGGCAACTGGTCTTCCTGGTTCACCTGCCGTTTTTACTGTTGTCGCCTGCGGTTGGGTGTAGCAGCAAAGGGGAGCTACAGCTCTTATTTAGTATGAAATAAAGCTCAACCACTCCTTTTAATGTGTGAGAATTTATAATTACCCTATTAACATTTAAAACTGCAGTTGGTTTCCTTGGTTTTCCTTGTAAGCATAATGATGCTTTAAGATGGCAAGCAATTGTAGACTTTATTTTGGAGCTTGAATGTTATGTTTGCTCACAACTTGCAAGGTTGTTCTCCCCTACTGTGTCATCGTCATGTTGTCCGTGTCCGTCCTCCGTGTCCCCCCCCTTCCCCCCCCCCGGATTTAAAGATGATAGAAACTGCTAGAACATGTTAATAGCCATCTTGGGAAAGTACACTGTGTCCTGGGGTCCTTGATTTTACAGCCCTGTCTCTGTTTTCACAGTTGGTAGCCTTCTGTCCATTTGTAACTTCTCTTAGTGTTTCATATTCATCTTTCACATGCATTCAGTGCAAAAAGCATAGCATGAAGTTCTTGGCCTCTCCCTGTTAATGACCTGGTTTGATGTGTGTTACGGCCCTGTCCTCTGGAACCGGCTGCTTGTTTCAGAGCAGAAGACAGCGACGTAACAAGGCCAGCGTGACCTAAATTGCTGACTTGGATGTTGGTATGTGTTCCCTGGAAATATGCAGGTTTCTTGTTCCTGAATCTCTAAACCATTGAGAAAAACCCAGCTTTTTCTTTACAGCTAAGCTATGAAGACGAATATGTTTGCCACAGAAACTTGTCCCAAGTGGACCAGACAGTTCTAGCAGCATTTGGTATTGATGGAGCTAAGTTCAACTTGGTACAGCTTTGCCAGATAACACTGGCTTTAGCACAGCTGTCCATGCATACAGGGCATACATCATGGTTTCCTGATGGACGGCGGGGGTCTTCTGGAAATCATGCATTGGCTTTAAAGTGGCTGTTTAAGGTCGGATCATCTATTTGCAGTAATCCTTACAGCGGGTTTCTGCATCAGTGCAGTTCTCAAAGCAAAGTATTTATTAAAAAAAAAAAAATAATCAAGGTAGTGCCCCTGGGGAGTATCCCCACAGTCCTGGAAAGCAGCTGTCTACCTAAACCCCAGGTCTTGAAGCAAATCTCCATACCTGCTGAGACACCAGCCTGGCCAGTGAAAATTTAATAGTGTGCACAGTTTATAATAAACTGTATTCACAAAGCATTAGTGTGCCTGCGTCCTTTCTCTGAGTCGGTACTAACTCAGCCTTCAGCTCCTGCTTGTTTATCTATGTGAAGAAAAGGTTGGTTTTAGGATTTGTAAAACTCAGATGTCTTGGCAAGAATAATGTGATTTAAAAGGCTGATCCAGATGAGCTGCTTCTGAAATGCTTTTGATGGATCAATATTCTGATCACCTGTTGCTCATCTGGGAGCTCACCGGACGGTAGCAGCTCGCGTTTCAGAGCCCCTGCCTGTCTGAACTGTGTCTCAAACTTCATCAATGAGCATCACATGGCTGGTGGGAATGTGCTAGTGCTGGCTGAGGAGATGGGGCTTTGCAGGTGCAGGAAACGGCTTTGCCGGGAGGGGAGGTCGGGGTGGTGGCACTTACAACCAGCGAGAGCCTGGTACGCCGGTTTGGGAACCCGCAGCAACATTCATTTCTCCACCTGCGTTCCCCATAATGCGAGAGCTGTGTTTGAGACTGCCAGACTCTCATGGCTCATGAGATTTGTGTTGAGTCAGTTGAACCATTTGCTACAAAAGGCTGGTGTGGCTCCAAGTGAGGGTGGTAGCTGGGTATACAAATCAGCTTTTAAGGACGAGGTCAGAATATCTTCTGTAAGAATGCAAAAGCAGGATTTTCCCTATCTAATATCTACTGCCATAAGCTATTAATTAAGAAGAAAGGGGTCTGTGTTCCTCTTTGTGAACCACTGATGCATTATAGAAATGGATGGGGAGGGAATGTGCTGTAGTCCCAGTCTGGCTGTGGGTAGGTGTGTGGCTCGTGAATCGAGAAAGATGTCCAACGGCCTGGGCAGGAGAAATGATGGCCATGGATGCAGGAAGAATATATGGTGAAAACTAGCTGCCTGGTGAGCTTTGTCTGTTAGACAAATAGATGAAGGAGAGTATAGCAAAGTCTTAACTCAAAATGTATTAGTTTTGTTTTCCAGAAAATTACTAGAAAATGTGTGCAATGTAGATTTTTAAATGCTTAGTCTCTTGTGAGCATGTGAAGATGAGTTTTGTTGAATCCATTTAGTAGTTAATACTTTCATCTCCTGAACACTTAAAGTTTTAAAACCTGGTATCAGACACTGTAAATGCTAGAACAGAGAAAGAAAATGCCTTTTTTTTTCCCCGAAGAAGTTAATCTTTGGAAAGGAGTTACCCACCTGAATGTGTTCAACATAGAAAAGGAAGATCTTTTCTTAGTGACAATTCAATACAACCCCGGCTCCCTTGCAAGCATGGAAACTCAGATGTTAGCAGACATTAAAATAATACTTGACGTAAACACTGTGCCCTTTCATGTGGAACGTGTAGGGTAAGCGATAGCTTGTCTAAATCTTTTTCTGCAAGGTCTTGTATCAGTGTCTGTTGTTCAGTGGCTGTTATGAAATCAAGGCTGTGGTCATCTCCTCACCATGCTGATGCCCTGTGGCAGCACTTGTGGGCCACGTACCTTTGTGATTGAGGGTCCTGCCAAAGGAGCACCCAGAGACTCGGATCAGGTCTGGACCCACACCAGCTGGTGATCCAGAGGAACACTGACCTTTCTGCTGCTTTGAACTACGGTTGGACTTGATGATATTGAGGGTCTTTTCCAACCTAAATGATTCTATGCCAGCCTAACTTTTGCCTTCGTGCCTCCTGGATTCCTTCCTCTAGAGACCCACTGATGCTTTTGAGATTTAGATTTCTTTTTTAATACTAACATATTCCTCTGTTAGGTCACAGCTGAGCAAAATGGCCACTGCCTTCTGCTCATGGATTCCCCTGTGCTGTTTCTCTGTTTTCCCCAGTTTGATAATTCCTAGGAGTTTAATTAAACTGTGGATTTTTATCCCTTCTGTATTCATTCTCCTCTTGAAATCACTGGTGCAGTTGCTCACACAGACTGTGATGGTTTTGCATGTTAAGCAGGTCTCCTCTTCAGCTAGTCTGCAGATGTGTATCCTTATCTTCACCCCGCGAGCGCTGCTACCCTCTCTGCGCTTGCAGATGCAAACACAAAGCGCTGTTCTCTTTGGTGTACGCCGGGTTCGGCTGTGAGTGGTGAATTGTCGGGCATGAGCCTTCCCGCATGCAGCTGCTGAGCTTCAGCGCTGTTGATTGCTGGAGTTTACACATACACACTCCTGGAAAAGGTCACACCAGTGCAATATTGGCTTAAATGAAAATTAGTTTATTATGCATGTGGCTCTTCCTGCAGGCAGCTGATTAAACAACCAGCTGTGGCCAGATGTCTGCTGGAGATCCTCCGGGATGCACGCAGCTTTGAAAGATGGTTTGGATGACTTGTAGTGGAGCCCGTTTGTTGGCTCACTCCGACTTGTGGTACTCTTTATGGCAGCTGGGCACAGGGCTGCTCACCAGTGCGTGCGGGGCATCGGAAGGAGAGGAATTGCCTCTGGTTCACTTGGAGAGCATGGGCTGTGCTGGCACTGGGGGGGACTCTCATTTCAAACACTTATCTATTGGGGTATATCAGGAGCAAAACCTATGAGAAGTACCTTGGTTCTCTACTTAGTCTGTACTTTTCTAACCAGAGTCACCTGTAATCTATAAAGCAGCTTTCAGCTAATTTTTCCCCTTATAATCTCTATTAATGCCTGTGATAAATAAACAGATGCTATTTTAAAGAGATTATTTGAGCAGATCAGAAAGATGTAGACAATGATTCATTTGACATCTACAATTGAAAATAAAAATAGTAGCATCTTCTGCTCTTAGTTTCTGCACCTTAGGGCTCTGTATAGTGCTCTGTGCTTTCCAGTTTAGTGACAAGGGGTTGGTCATAGCAGCACCTCCCCAAACTTCCCCGTTTCCTCTGACATGAAAGCAACTCACATGCGGTGGCCGGACGGGGGGACATGGTGCGTACAAGCCCAGAAGCTCTGCACCAACAGAGCAGCCCTGCCTGGCTCTGGGTGGGGTGATGGGGTGAGAAGGAAAAGGAGTGCAAGCAGGGGGTACTGGGGCTGTGCAGGTGAGGGGAAGAGGAGGAAGACTGGAGAGCAGGTGGCTGTGGGTGAGCCCAAGGGCCAGGGCAGGCAGCTCAGAGAGCAGGAGCTGATGAGGGAGCTGGGGCACTTTGTACATTACGGTTCAACATCGCCAATGTGGGCTTCTTGTCTTAAACACAAATAAAGCATTTATCTAACATCATTTGATCCATGTTCAGTAGGACTTGTTTAGGTTTCACAGCATGACATCAGGGGTTGGGTGGTTTCTGTTTAAACTGAGCCCCCCAGTGACAGAGCTAAAAGATGAGGTAACACAAATGAGCCCTCTGCTACTGCTTCTGTGTTACTTGGCATAATCATCCCTTGCTTGAAACTGCCTGCAGTTCAATTGGGTAGCTCTTTGTGGAACTCCTAAGTAGATAAAAGAAAGAAAAAGGAGGAAAAACTCCACAGTGCATGCTCTTTTTCTTCATTAAAGGATTTGGGGGAGGAGGGGTCCTCTTAAAAACATGTAGAAGAAAGTCAGGGAAAGGGATCTCTGCTGAAGTCCATTTTAAGCAATGTTTGCTAAAATGCATGATTTGGTTTGGCTGCATCCTTGTGTGATTTTGTGTTATGTGTGGTCCTAAGTACCCCAATACTTGAGATGTGTGGTAGTCAGAGGCTCTGATGGACATAAACGCAACATCTCAGATTTGGATGCTTTTATCCCAGAAACATAGCAGCACTGAAGGTCTGTACCTGCAGGACAGAAACCTGTGAGAGCTCAGTCCAGCAGAATCAGTTACATTTACAAAGATGACTGTGACAAATGACTAGGAAGGTACTGCTGGAAACCACTGCCTGTCGCCAGGTTTATAGTGATATTTAATTCACTAGGTTGAATGTCTCTAATCCTGTTGTTGGAAAGCCTGGCTGTCCTGAGGCTGGGCTGCAAACTCCGTTATAAAATCCAGCAGGAAAAAGTATCAATTTAAATTCTGTACCCTTTTTCTAAGACCGTTTCCAAGTGGGCAGTGTGGCTGGCAGAGGCAGGGCTCATTTGCCCTTACTCGTACGATGAAGGCAGCAGCTCAGGACCATGGCACATTGCACTCCTCTGCTACGCTTTGGCCACTTCCAGAGGCTGAGTTGAATTTCTCTCTGCTGGTCAGGATGAGTGGCTGGTGAGGAGCTGTCTACATGACAGGCATCTCCATCTTGTGAGGTGAACCTCACTTGCGAGGCAGATATGCGGGGATGGCGAGGGGACCAGGTACTTCCCCCATGGCTGGGCTGCCTCGCTGTGCTATTGCGGCGGTGGGAGCCACTGGTGTTTTAAACCACCAGAAGCCGATCCATCACACTAACCCTTTGCTGCTTTTTGTTTAGGGATGTGAAGGCCATCATTCATCTGCAGTGCTGTGCCTGTACCTGAGGGTCACTGCCCCATTAGGAGTAGGGCTCCGGTGGCAGGACCTGTCCTGGGGTCTCTTTCCTTGCCACAGTGAAGGCAGCATCATAGGGTATCTCTCTCTGTTCTGTGTTATGTTATTGCCTTTCCCATGACCTGTTTCTAAGGCTAACCTGCACCTGATGGATCTCCTGGAGCACTAGGCTGTCTGCCTGGATGCCGTATGTCCCTGCAAAGTCCTTGGGCCAGGGGCTGTTTCATTATGCTGCTGTACACCCCCAGCCAATGCACGGTGCCATGCTCAGCTGAAGGTCTTTGGTTTGCTGTTACAGCAAATTAATCTTCTGACTATAATATTCAATATCATACTTTTGCCTGCGGTTCGTCTTGTCCATTTAGTCTGCTAAAAGAAGGTGCAGAGTGAGAAATCAGTGGAGCAGGGTTTCTAGTCTGTCGGTAAGGCAGGAAAACATGAGCCTTTAATATTTTTTTGATGCAATTTTGTAATTGTAATAAATATTTATGTGTCTTTGGTCCACTGTAGCAAGCTAATAGTAAATTAATTTGTGATGCCTATTTATTACAAAAGGCTGGAGCCTTTCAACCCCCTTGTTGTGTCTGGCAACTCCTGGGAATTAATTGCATGCTGTCAGAAAGGCAGATCTTGCAAATCCAGCCCCAGCCTGCTAATAGTGGGATTATTATTTAACAGTTCAAGACTGTGAGGCTGCTTTTTATTCTACTCCGCTTGGTGGGTTTAAAGAGGTTTTTAAAGAACTGAACAGCTGAGGCAGAAGTCAGTGTGAGTTCAATGGGGGATGCGTTAGCAGTGGTCCTGTCTGCAGCATCCTCAGCAAGTGCTGCTGAGTTAATTGTGCACGCAGAAATTGCTTTGAACAGCTGGTGGCTCTCCTGGCTCTTGTGCTGGCCATCTGCCTTGAAGCAGCCCCAGTGGGGTGAGTGGATTTGGGGGACACCTCTGCTGTCCTTTGAGCTGAGTTAGGGACCTGCTGAGCTGGCTCGGAGGTGCAGTGAACTGGTGCAGTGTAGGGTTGTGGGCCAGCCAGCTCTGAGTATGTGTGGTCTCGGTCCATCCTGCTCCCTTGTCTCATAATCCTGTCCATGAACCCACCAAGCTCCATTTAAAACTGGTGGGGAGATCTGGGCTGCTGGAAAGGCTTTTGGTGAGTCTCCTTGCTTTGGTAGTTAGAGACTGTCTTCTAATTTCCAGGGCAATTAACCTGAGGAAAGTTTATAACCACTTATTCTTGTTCCAGCTTTGTTTCTTTATCAAGTTCTTCTCTAATTACTGCTATTTATCCCTTCACATATATATAATGCATGTATGTATATATAGCCGGTCACCATGACCCAGCAATGTGCGCTGGCAGCCCAGAAAGCCAACCCTATCCTGGGCTGCATCCAAAGCAGCGTGACCAGCAGGTTGAGGGAGGGGATTCTGCCCCTCTGCTCCGCTCTGGTGAGACCCCCCCTGCAGTACTGCCTTCAGCTCTGGGGTCCCCAGCACAAGGACATGGACCTGTTGGAGCGAGTCCAGAGGAGGCCACGGAGATGATCAGAGGGCTGGAGCACCTCTCCTATGAAGACAGGATGAGAGAATTGGGGTTGTGCAGCCTGGAGAAGAGAAGGCTCCAGGGAGACTTCAGAGCAGCCTTCCAGTACCTAATGCGGGACTACGAGAAAGCTGGGGAGGGACTTTTTACAAAGGGCATGGAGTGATAGGACAAGGGGTGATGGCTTTAAATTGGAAGAGGGAAGATTTAGATTAGGTATAAGGAAGAAATTCTTCACAGTGAGGGTGGTGAGGCACTGGCACAGGTTGCCCAGAGAAGCTGTGGCTGCCCCATCCCTGGAAGTGTTCAAGGCCAGGCTGGATGGGGCTTTGAGCAACCTGGTCTGGTGGAAGGTGTCCCTGCCCATGGCAGGGGGTTTGGAACGAGATGGTCTTTAAGGTCCCTTCCAACCCAAACCATTCTATGAGAGAGAGAGATGCATATGGCACATGAAGTCTTATAAAATGCAATTAATACTATGCTGTATCTTTAGAAATGTCTGTGATTAAATTCTGCAATTTTTCTTAGCTGCTTTGTTGGTGACTCATCATCATTCAAGGCCAGCTGGCACAACTGGTTTCTTGGTTGTTTCTGACTACTGAGGTTTTATAGCAAATGTATTGTTACAGGCAGACAAGTGGAGAGCTTTGTGTTTATTACTGTTGAATTAATCCCACTTTTATCACTTGAATCTTCAAGGTCATCTGGTTCTTACATGAAATACCTTTCCTTCAGTCTTCTACTGGCAGTACAATGCCTTTTTTAATAATCTGTACATTTCATCAGTACTTCTTACACTGCAGCTGTTAATGAAAGTACTGAGACAGGCAGACCCCAGGCTCCCTCTGTAAGGAACAACTCTGATAAGCTCCATCAAACCTGACACTGCCCCTTTCCCCATTACTTGTCTCTTTTTGTTGTCCTTTAAAATCTGTTCCCAAGCCTTTCACAGCAGGGAGATCTGACAGGCATTACCTGGATCGCCCTCTCCTTGTGCATTTAGCCCAACCTTTCTTGATCTCTAAGACACTGGACTTTTCTGATCAGTTCCTTCTCTACTCCACTCTCTGCTTAGTTTTAGTATTTTTAAAATTTTTTCAATGTCCTGTTACTTCTCCAGAGAAGCTAGGAGCTTGATCCCACAAAGTTTTACATTTGATGGGGTATGAATTCTGCATAGCATTAGTATTTTTCATTTGAAAAAATATTGGGCTTCCTCCATGTGCAGTCCCCTGAATTCCTGAATCTACTTTCTATCTTTAGTATTTTGTATTTTCGCATCACAGTTTTTTTTACACTTTTATACCTGTTGCCAGAAATACATACATTTAACATGTTCACATATTTAACAAATATGTGAACATACAAATCTGTAAGTGTGGTGTTTCATGAGGGATTCTTATCTCTGCAACAGACTCGTATGTTCCTGTAGGGTATTTCAAATCCAAAATGTTTGGGATCACCAGCTAATGGAGCGCAGGGGCTCTGGATGCCCATCTCAAAATGGGAGGACTTCCAAAGACACAGGAGGAGACCAGCCGGTGGAACATGCAGACCATGTGCATCCACAGGGAGAGTGGATTGAGAGGATTTCCTTGTTAATGCCCCATTTTGTTCTCCAATTTGAATCAAACTGCCATTTTTCCCATTTGCCCTGGCTCCTGTGACTGAATACAGCCTATTTGCAGGGAAGCTTATGCCATTAATTGTCACTGATGCCACTGATCAATGGTGGGAGTTAGGGTTATGTGTTTTGCACCCCTGGGCCCCAACTGTCTGGGTATCTCATCACTTGCAATGACCGGGAGCATCGGCCTGATTTCCTGGCATCACACCTGCTTTGGACAGGTGTCAGCAGTTTCATGTCCAACTTTCCACTGGTACTAGGAATGGGGACTCATTGACTTTACAAGGTAAACTTAACTCCCAGCAGCTGGGACTGTGGTTCAAAATGAAGAATTAGGCCAGTAATAATTTATACATTTTATATTTCAAAATTTTTTTCAACAAATGAATGAACACCCATAATCCAAGGCTATGTTTTACTGAGTAATGGTTGCCAAGGACCGGTCTTATTTCTAGTATATCGTAAGTACCTATAAATCAAGAGTATATTGTAAGAATCTACAAATCAAACAATAGCTCCAAACACGGTAGTAAGTTATGCACCATCTCATAATTTATTATAATACAAACAAGTTTGTCAAACACAATATATTGTCTACTTATGAAAATATCAATATTCACAATTTAAATAGGTGATAGGTCCCACAATTTTATATACCAGCAACTCATCTAAAAAGTATTTTGTTCCTAGCTGTGGTTTTCAAGGACATATACCTATAAGTAATTGTAAAACTGTCCATTCACAGCTTATTTTTTCTAATTGTAGATATTTGAAATATAAATTAAATAGAGTACAAAAGACCATCTCCACAACAAAGACGGTTTTGTCTCCAGGATAATTTTTCCCTAAATAGTGATGCTATATGTGCTTCGTTAAGATTTTATTATTGGAAAATTAGGAGGTACGAATAATACAGCAAGACATTGGCTAGTTAGCAACAGTCATTGCAAGATGCTTCACACAACCAAAAATAAGGCAAGTATTATCAACAGCAGCTCCCATATGGCAGACTAAAAAGTCAAGGCTTTATTATCCAAACTGGACTCTAAGAAGGCTTCACATGTCTCCTAACAAGACACGGCTTGATCCAAAGCCCTCCTAAATTGATGGGGATTGGAAAAACTAACGACAAAACCCACAAGCAACCTTCCCTTTGACTTCAAGCGGCTTTGGAAATAAGCTCTTAAAGCCCTAAATTATCAGAAATTAAATGACCAATCCACAGTACATGAAAATTGCACCTTGTCATTTCTAAAATGATATGGAAAAGGATTGTGAGTTTTTTTCAAATGAAGTTACAATTTAATGGGCTATTTTTAGTGGGAAATAAAATATTAACGCAGAAAGATTTTGTTTTTAAGTATGGTAATTTACAAAAATACATCATCAGGACAGGAAAAATCAGATGACACTGCTAGTTTGCAGTATAAACATTCTGTTACAAAAACTAATAAATCACACCATGTGAATGGCAGCATATGCCATGCACTTAATTGAAATTTTTTAATAAATAAAAGCCCTAAACATTCACCGTTTTCTGTAAGGTTACTATTATATTAAGTAGAATAGTGAATTTCTTGTATAAATAGTTTTTTCAATAGATACATTCTCAAAAATGAACCACTTATCTATATAGATATTGCACTTCAGACTCATTCACATGTAACTCAGACAAGCATTCCTCATAACAAATTTAGAATAAAAATAAGTTATAAATACAGTGTTTTCCCAAAATAAAACATACAGTACCTTTTTCATAAGGTAACTTTGGTTACTATCAACTGACAAAGACCAGAGAGAGGTTTCTGAGACGAGGGTAGAAGGCATGGCCACAAAACTGAATTTCTGTAAAACACTGGTAAGGGGAGCAATAATTTTAACCTTGCTAAAGGCTGAGCATCCCTCTTACACTTTATTATTGCAAGTAAGTGTGAAGCTTTGAGATCCCAGGGACAAACAGCCTCCAGGGTAAGGTGGCTCCTTGCTTCCCTTTGAATCTGGGGAGATTTAGGTGGGTAGCATCCTCTCGGTGGGTGAGGGTGGGAAGGGTCAGCTTTTTCTCTTGGCCCCCCCTTTCCCCAGAGGTGCCCCTCTCCTCGCTCTAACCAGCGTGGTCCCTGGGGTGCTCCAGCACCTTGCAGAGGAGTGCTGAGCAGCTCTTCCAACTGCTCTGCTGATGGGAGAGGTCTGGGTGGTGTGTGCTCCCCAAACCACTGGGCATCCCGTCACCGTGCTCCTGACCGACCTGAGTAGCCTTGATCTGTCCTGCGAAAGCCCCTCCACACATGAGCCAGCCTTTGCCTGGGGTCCTGGTCTTCATGGCTTGTGCCTTCTGCTGCCGTTCCCTCCTGGGGAAGGTGCGCTCAGGTTTGGCTCTTGCAGGATGCTAGTACGGGTTGGTGTGCAAATGCAACCTTTGTGGCAGGAGGGAACCAGGCTGTTGTCCCCAGCAGGACTTTTGCAGACTTGGCGTTTCTTAGGGGAAATGCACCAAAGCTGAGTCATCCATGGGTTTCAGAGAGATGCTTTCAGCGTTCAGATACCACCAAAGTGGGATTGACCGGATGCCTTCTCAGAGGAGCTCGCAATGTTAATCCCTGATGCACCACGAGCTCCCCACGGGCAATGGAGATGGGCACAGGCACAAATGCAGCGCTAGCACCAGGCTACTTCTTATGTGCAGTGACTGAGAAGCTGCCGTGTCCACTGACCACATTGTGCTTGTGTTCACCGTGCAAGGAAGTCTGCTCTTACGTTCAGTAAGGCTGTGTTAAGTGCCTGATATAGAAGTAGAAAGGTTGTGGTACATGGCTCTGAGAGACCACAAGCCAAGATCTGAAAAGGAGAGAAATTAAAAGAAATGCATTTTCAGCCTTCCTGTAAATCTCTCCTCATTTTTTACACTCAGCATTGCTGGGATGCTGGTTTTTGAGTGTGAAGGAAGAGAAGTTAAGCTACATTAAATAAGGTAAATATTTAAAAGCCTCAGTCTAAGCTGGTCTGTGGTTTTACTGCTGTTGGGTATTTAATGGATTTCTTTCACAAATAGTTTTTTTATAACAATTAAATGGCAAATCTGCAATAGGATGGCATACTCTGTCAGGAGGAGATCTTAGGTTGAGTTTTTTTATATGTTAATCCCTAAAGGCCTCAACACAAGGGATAACTGAGAATCTTTACTGATTAAGAAGGAACCCGAAGGCTGTGATCACTCCAAACCTCATAGGGGCAGCTTTGGTGGGAGCTCTGCATCAGGCAGGACCTGGCCTCACACTTGAAAGTCTTTGGAGTGGGAAAAGATGCTGCTTTTGTTCTTTGCTCTAGAAACCTCCCTCCCTCCCTCGAGCTCCCCTGTCTCAGTCACATTCTCAAATAACAACTTAAAACATGAATATTGGCAGCTTGCAGGATTGCTTTCTATGCCAAGGCTGCAAACAGGTACTATATCGGTCCTCAAGCCTTGTTCAAATGAACCAAAAAGGGCTTGTCACAGTTCGTGTCTTGCAGGCTGCCTCCTGCAACAAGGTCTTGACAGCAAGACTGTGTGGTATTTCATCTCAGAAACAACACATCGGTTTTGGCAAGTGCACACACCAGAAATGGCACCTTCCACAGTACATAAAAGCATCCATTTGCTCTGTCAGTAGTGAACTGCATGGTCAAGTAAGGTTTTGTTGTTGTGTTTTAAAAGGTTGTAATTAAACGCTGTTGTAGCTTCCCCCTTCCAATGACTTTGGACTGCACTGGTGCTGGGATGCAAAACGTTTAAGTGCGACTGAACACTAAGACTTGAACTCTGAAGCATATTCAGAATGCTATGTAAGAGACAGAAGCGTTTGCCTTCTCACTTTTGCTCCTAAAATCAAGTGCTCCCGTTCCTTCCTAACAGTCTGATCTGCCCTCGGTCTCCCAGGGAAATGAAAGCAAATGACCATTCTTCAAAACAGCCATTTCAGCAAATTACATCCTGAAGATGTAACCACTTGAAAAGAACTTGCACCCAGGAACTCCACCTATTGCCCTTTTCATGGTGATACTTTTATAGGTTTTCCATTCTTATCATACTGGTAAACAAGCATTTTGATGCAGTGAGAGTTGGCCGGGGAAATCCAAGGGCTGCTTGTTATGGAAAAGTTATGGTTTGTGTAGAATTGCACAGGTTGCTTCTGACACTTGAAGAAGGCTTTCAGCGTGGCAGCTGCCATTGTGCGAAATCTTTTGCTAATAAAACAGTAGAGGAAGAAATTGATTGCAGTGTTCAGCAGTGCTAGCATATTGGCGATGTCCGACACAATATGTACCACCCAGCTGTTGTTTATAGGTGATACGTAGAGGTGATACAATATCATGATTATTCTTGGTGCCCAAAGTATGGCAAAAATAGAAGTTATAGTAAACAAAATGGCTGTTGTTTTCCCTGTGGAGTACCCTCGTAGTCGGAAATTGCTCTTTCGCCGCAGCTTGTACACAATGATGGAATTTAGGATGAAGAAGATGGAGCAGGGCACTAAGTAAACGGTAAAGCAGTGGATCCAGATGAGGACGTGATGCATTGATGTGCTTATGTAGTCTTCAATCCAAATGTTGGGCCACCAGTAGTAGGGGATGCTGGTTAAAAAGCAGGTGGTATAGACACTTACAATGACTTTTCGAGTACGAGCAGGGTAGGAGACTGTGTGATACTTTAGTGGATGGCACACAGCTATATACCTATCAATTGTTAGCGGAACCGTAATCCAAATGGAAGTGTGGATGGAAGAAAATTCCAAGACCTCAATTATTTTGTCCAGTACCTGAGGCATCTGTTTGTTTAAGATGAAGTCTTCCATGAGGAAGTCAACAAAGACGATAAAGAAGAGAACCAGGATGTCAGCAGCAGCTAGAGCTAGAAGATAGTTATAGGAGGACTTCTGCCTGCGAGCCACGAGCTGGGAAAGGATGATGACTGTCAAGATGTTTGCTGTGGAGACAGAAACACAGAGTTAGGCTATTAAGATGTAACACTGGCTTTTCTGAGCACTTGCTTGGAGCAGCAGCTCTGTTTAAGCACTTGGCAACATGACCATCTTTAATGAAGTTCAAGAAACCAAAAGGAGAACGCTACAGTTGGGTCCCTCGCAGAAGCTGTTGCAACGAGAGGAGCACGTGGCACTGCTCCCGGCTGTGGGATACACTGACATTCAGTGTCCTGGCAGACCAGGAAAAAGGACAGAGAGAAAGTTGGGACCTTCACTCCTGACACAGGATTAGGTGGTATCCAGCATCCCTCTGCTATCTCCTCGGAGCAGATGTAGAGTTATGACCCTGTCTCTGTTGCTCCTCTCCGGTCAGCCCTGCTGCAGGCACAGCAGCAGCATCCTGAGGAGGGGTGCTGGGACCCTGCCCGTGTGCAGGGAGGCCGGAGGGAGCAGCAGGAGAAAAAAATTAGTATCTCACTCACACACACACTCTCTCTTATTTCCCTCCTTGCTTTTTAAACTTTTTTTTAAACAAGGGTACAAATGAGAAGGGTGGGGTGGGCTTTAGAGACAGACATTTTGTTTCTCATCCCAGGTCATGGTGCTTGCCTGTTTTAGTTTTGAACTCCATCTAAAAAGAGCTGAAATCAAAGCCACCTGGATTAGGTAATTCTATCTTGATTGAGATCCCAATTGAGAGAAGGACTTCCAGGGAAACACGTGTCCTTAGCTCCTCCTGAGAGATGGAGGTGCTTCACAGCACTCAAGTTTTTGGCTCTGCCCAGGATCAGTCTCCTGTAATTCAGTCAGGCCTGGCTGACCTGCTCTCCTACAGATGGGCTTTGGGGAAGCATCTCCCTTCCTACCACTGAAACAATCTGCTCCCCAAAGACCTGCTTGCTTATCCAGAGCTGCTCTTTAGAAGATCTTCAACTGGAAGGCATTTTTCCTCTGAAGTGATACAGCTGAGCCATGAAGGAAATCCCGCTGGTCACATCAGATGTGATGGATGTTCTGAGTGTAAACATCCCTGAGTTTCCCGAAAAAGCATCTGCTTGCAACTCTCTGGCCACAATACAGACTCATCACCTAAACCACACCTAGATGTATTGTATGACACAAATAATATTGTGGTGAAGTGCCGAAGTATCTTGTCTCTGCTGTTTCACTGTCTGGTTTGCTTCAGTCTTCTAAAGCTGTGATTCAACTTAAAGATATGCTTTAAGTGGCTGCTTGAACCAGTGCCATAAGGGATGCTATAGGAAGGGCTCAGCCCTACAGCCCCACCATGAATACAAACAGACCTTGCAGTCCTTGAGAGCTTTCCTGAAGCACTAAGGTGTAGCCAAACTTTAACTCCTTGCTCATGTTTACTAGAACTTACTATGTAGTCTTGAATTGGGGGGGAAATCATATTATTCCTGCTAGTGGTATGGCGAGATTATTCCCATCAGCAGTTTATATCACTTGGCTAGAATACCTGAGTAGTACTAGTGCTTAAAAATCAGAGATCTGGTTTACTGTACAAGAGACTGCCAAATGTTTGTATTTGACATGTTCATAAGTGTTCTATAAATCACCTCTTCTGTGCATTTAGTGCTTCAAACATTTCTGCCAGCTTTGATCGACTTGCCAAAACAAATCAACAATAATTGTAAGGATTCCTTTAAATCAGAGAGAAAGGAAATTGCTGACATTAAGGTAATGATGACCTAGGACATACGTCCTACAACTGAAAATGCTCGTTTTTCCTTTTTTTTTTTTTTTTTAACTGTTTTACTTAGCACTGGAGAAAGGTTCCTCCTTCATAAATGCCCTCAAAGGAGCAGGTTTCTACCACCAGGGAAATGAACTGCAGCAGAGTGAATGATCTTGAGTAACAGCCCTTGTAAGTGTCAACTATTTTTGTATTAACTTAATATATTAATTTTGTATCTTGGAACAAAACTAAACCAAACATGGCAATCAACTGACTCCTTCCCTAAATAAAAAAAAAAAGCATTATCTTTCCAGCAGTATTGTCTCAAATCACCTTCAGAGGAATTTTTCTAATTCTGCCTTTCATTAACATGAATTCAACTGCATTGATTTCAGCTCAGAGCAGATGTGGGAGACAAGGGGTGATATAGTCAGAATTGCTGTGTCATTTTTCCCTTACTTGCTTACAAAATGCCTCTGTTGTGCTTGCTGATGAGCCCTAGAGGTACACTGAGTGATGTACTGTCAAGGAAATCCTCGAGCTGGACTGTTTATCATGACTGGGCAGCCGCTGCTGGTTTTGGCCAAGCAGGCCGAGTGGCTCGGCTTCACAGATACTGGATGTGACCCATAGGCTTCATCTTCTCTGAATCCTCTGGATTTGACTCACTTCAGTGGCAGCAGCTGGAGGCAGGATGCAGCAAGGGGGATGCTTGAGAACGTTGGTCCCTGCTGGTAACCCTGGCCTCTGCGTCAGAGGAGCTCCTGCGGGGATGCTGAAGCCACACCACATCCAGGCACAGCAGCCCTGCTCCCCATCCTTTCTGCCCACTGTGGGGGTCCTGCTGTTTGGTTCTAACCCCACTCCTGTTTTCCTACCGCAGCAGACTTATCAGCAGTGCCTTCCTCTGTACCCTTTCCCCCCCACCTTTCTCAGGGTTCCCAGCAACAGCAGTAACAGCATGTACTGAAATGCAAGTTATTCGTCTAACGCCAGCGAGCTTTGCTTGGTGAGCCGGATTAGAAAATTGATCTGACAAAGTACATACAAGCTCTATCCAATTTTTCTGCAAGGGTTACGGTATCTTGTATTGGAAATGCTTTCCCTGGGATCACATTAGGGCTTTTTCTGGATGCATGATATGAAATATAGTAATATCGTTTACTTTGTGAAAACGGATACTATTGGGGTGCAGCAGAAAGCTGCCAGTATGACAGTGCCCTAGTGCAGGGTTTGGGAGTATTTTTCCTGCTGCATGCTGCATAGGGAAAGCGAAGATGAGGTACGGATAAGTCTCAGTCCTTCACCTATTTCCTAGCCACTGTTAAGTTGGTCCTTGGTGTGTCCTCAAACACTATCTAAACCTCAGTAAAATGGGAAATGAGTGGGAACACCACTGTGTGTGAACAACTGTGTCCTTGTGCCAGCATCTCGGTGATTCCTGGGTGCCTACCCAGTGCCTCGCAAGCTCTCCTGTGGGCAAAAATTACCTACTGCGGGTGAAAGGTAATGTAAGAGCGTTTCTGACCACATTTTAACCTTGTTTACCCTAATTCTTGCACTGATATTGTAGTCAGTGATGTAGGCAGAGATGATGATGGAGATATAAAAATATCTGCCTCTACCATAATGTATGTAGAGCTACAGCTGCTGGATAGGTCAGTGCCCCTAAATTGTCCTGGATGGTATACTGCCCATTTCTTGCAGTATTTTTTCTAGATACTAAGTAGTTAAGATCACCTGAATTTGAAAGAGATTGATCACTGTGGTGGGAGTTGATTAGGGGACGACAGATGGGCATTTATGCCAGCATCCCTTACTGCAGTGCAGTATTCTGAATTTATAAATATCTGGTTGAGAACCAGAGCTTGATTAGGGACTAGATGGCTGAAGCCTTGAGATGCCACTAGCAGATGACACGAAGGAACTGTAAGAAATGGCAGTCTCAATCCTTTCCCTTCAGTCATGAGGATGCCTTTGAGACACAGCATCTGAAGGTCTCTGACACCGAAACACCATCGGTCCATGCTGCTCAAAACACTGTAACCATCTCATTCAGCCATGCTTCATCATGGGACACTTACATCTCTCCTTTGATACCTCCTCTGACTTTATCAGCTTCTGAGTACAAATTGTAGCACTGAAATTCATGCCATTGGAGGTCCTACGTATCTGAGAGGGATCATCCTTTAGAAGTAACCGTGGTTCTCGTGTGGATTTGGGATTGCTTCCCTCACCACAGCCATGCTGCCTTGCCTGCAGAGCCTGGGCAGTCTTCTGTGCTGCCTCAAAGCAGTGCCCTAAAGGCACAGTTTTTTCCCCAGCTTCTTGTTTGTGGATTACAGTCGTAGCTCAAATAGTGTCTAACCACGGCCTTTGCGGGGGATTCACAGAGCTGCTTCTCCTGACTATTATCACTGCGCGTGAGCTTAAGCAGGAGCAATTGTGTCTGTCTAAAGAAGAAATAGGCATAGTTTTGGGCTTTGGGGGTTTTTATTGAGAGCATTTTGCATGTACACAGCAGCCTAAGCAGCGAGACAGCCTTTACAACACAAGCGGTAGCACTGCTGCGTTGGGAATAAGGCCTGCGGTGTGGTTTAGTAGTTCAGCATCATAAACTATCTAAATGAAGTAGCCATGAGTGTCGCTTGCCAAGCATGATAAACATTAGGTCGCTGAATATAATGGACACCTTTTACTGAATACAGTTGTTGCTAGGATCCCTACAAATTATTGTGCAATGTATGAAACTACTCTGCAGGCCTTGCATTAGTCACCTGACTGGCACAGAGAGACAGTTTACGAACGGGAAATTTTAAATTGCTTTAGAAAATATGTTAGTAATACCGCCTTCTCAGATTTAGAAACTGTGAGACTGTAAGTACAAAATGCTAAAAATATATGGTGAAAAAAGGTGATGTTTTGGTTTGATGGGAATAGATGATTTCCTCTAAGCTAGGAGGCAATATTAAAATGTAAACAGGCACCGTGTCCGGCAGCCAGACCTGACCACGGTTACTAACACACTCGTTCGCCAATAGTTACCAGATTGGAGAGGAGGATGGCATTCGGCCCTTACTTCGTGTGGGAGCTCTCTGCAGAGGATGACAACAGGTGATTTCTGATGGAGGCTACATAACAGGAATTATTTTTTTTAAAATACTGTGGCAATGTAAACATGTTTATTACTGATGTTGGCTACAGCTGGTTATGTGTTTTTTTTTTTAAATGACCCTGGATGCTGTTTGCCCTTAAAGAAGATAGGGCACTTCCATGTTTTCCTCTTACAGCTGGTATGGGTTGAACTGAACACTACAGCAGATGGGGACAACCTCTCTGAACGATGCCTGCTCATGGCTAACGTAATTGGTTCCTCTCTTTTATTATTGTATTCTGAGATCCTTCCTTAAACTGTTGTGAAGCGTAAAGAGATACTTTATAGCATATAATTAGTGCAATACAAGTTTTTTCTTCCCTGAGAGTTCCTGTGAGGGTTGATTTTTTAAAAAATAAATTATTTGTTCAATTGTCTGAGCATCACCAAATGGTACACACCCACTCACCCTCGGGGGGAAGGAGCCGTCAGCCCCTTCTGCTGGTGTCTGCATCATCTCCCAGGGGATGGAGAGGGGATCTAAGCCAAAAAATTATCATCACAAAAGCTACGACAGGCACAGATGCAGGACTGCCACTGGAGGAGGTTTCACACCTTGTAGGAAGGTTCTTGTCTGGTTTCTGCTTAGAAATCCCACATGCAGGGACAGACCGTGTCACCTCTGAGGGCAAAAGTGAACCTGGAGGTAGAGGATGATCAAGCTCCTGCCCGGGACAACCCAAACTCCCCTCCATATGCAAGAGACCGGGTTAGTGACTGCTAGAGAAAACATGGCATGGCCTCGCACTTACAAGTCACAAGGGAATTAAAGAGTTAGCATCAGAGGCCAGATTCTGATGATGAAATCTGGCCTCCGGGGCTGTTTTTCTCACTGACAGCATTTATTAGCTGAGGTGTCTCTGGGGAAGGAAGCAGTGAATGGGGTACTCTGCTCCCGGGTTGGCGCTAGCCGTCAGTAGGTCATGGAGGCCCAGAGAAGGATTTTAATCCAGCCAAAAGCACTTCCTCGCTGTTGGAGGGCACAGACACAGTAATGGTGTGAAGATGCCAATGGCCAGTATTCACTTTGAGCCTTGCCAGCCACTCAGGCTTAAGTGCAGTAACTTGTCTGTCAGTCCGGTGTAAGTACCTGGCATTGCTTTTGGCTTTCCGAGATGGCTGGAGTAGGCTTTTTACCCTAGTCTTTATAAAATAAGGCTATTTCTGTGATATGACAATGGCTCAGAAGGAATGCCAGGCTGAGATGCGGGGAGGTCCGGTACGTGCTCACTGGTGATGCACGTGTGTAAATGTGACAGGGATCTGGTTCTCCTCTTGCCATCTTCACCCTCCTCGTCCACCTTTCCTGAGCTGGGCCTACAGTGCAGAAAGCCTCTAATGACTCTTAGTCAGCACCCCCCCCCCAAGGCCTTTCTTAGAGGCACCCACACAAGGATAAAAATGTCTCAAACTCACATCTCAAAATCTATCCTCACATCTTGCTACCACAGCACTAAAGCTTTCTAATGGAAATTGGTGCTGGGAGAGGAAAAAGCAATCTGCAAAATAATGTAGAAATCATAAAAGGAATTTGGTTATTCATGCAACATATCTGGACGGATGGAGATTTTCAAGGCAATTTGGGTGTCTCGTTTGGCAAGTGTCTGTGGCTTCTAAATGTGGGCTGTCAGCGAAGTTTAAGAGGTCTCAAGCTGAGTAACTTGAGCTCAAGGATGATAAAACCATTGTACCCTTTTGATACTGAATGCCAAAGCACTGAGACAGGTGCCAAAGATATTTGATGGGATGACTAGGATGGAGGGAGGATGTGATTTCATAAGGACGCTGGCAAGAATTCTTTACTGAACATGAATAATTAAGAGGATTTTACCTTTGCTTGTGGTTTTGCTAAAAAAAAAAAAGTCTTTACGTCTTCCTAAAGCATTAGCTAATGCAATAGGAGCTTATGCTTGCAAACCCCATGGCCAAGCTTTCTCAGAGACTATGCCAATTTTACATAATATGCAGGAAATTACAGACTATGTAAAACCATCACAGTTTGGCTTTATTTCCCCCATGGAGAATCTACTGCATCCACACTAGATATATCACCCTTTGGTGTGCTAGTCTGGGCATTGAAGAAAACACACCTGGAATGAACAAATGTTTGAGAAACATCCTAGTCTGTTGTAACTGACTGACAGGTAATTTGTCTTGAAACCAAAAGCAACCTCTAGTGCACCTGTCCGTGCAGTCAATGCACCACATGATTGAAAAGATGGAGAAGTTAAATGACTGCATTCCAGAGACTCTCTGTTTCAGGTGGTAGAAGAGAACAATTTCAGTGAAAAAGATGTGTTCAGCGTTTCAATAGGCAGGCTTCTCTTCTCTTCCATGGATAAAGGGATAAAACTCCTTTTGGTCATCTTCTGTACTGCTAATTCCAGTCCTATTTGGTCACCTCTACTTCATTCCCTCTGCACAACCATGCTGGTGTCTGGGGGGCAACCCTACACCATCTTCTCCCATCAGTTCACCCCCACTCTGACAGCACTCCAGACATTGGGATTTAGGATCCTTACATACATCTGTATCTTTATTCTGCAGAATGAAAACAGAATTGTGTGCAAGGCCTCCTGTGCTCAAGGGGTTAATTTTGGCTTTGTTTCCTTTTCTGGTGTCTCAAAGTTAATGGGAAAAGAGATTAAAGGCTCAAAAAGACCACCTGAAACAGAAGGTGAAAGTTTTTATGGCCAGGGATTGCTTTGCACTTGGCGTGTGAAAGCAGAGAGCACACCATGTCAGGACATCTCCGCGTTGTTTGTTTGCCTACAGCAAATTGTTTTGACGTACGCGGATGAAGGCCTTCTCCTGCTGGCATGTTTCTGCTGATTCACCCCCATTTTATGGAGGGGAGCAGAAAGAGGAGGAGGAGGAGAGAACTAAGTAAGGGGGTGCATGAAGAACAGCAGGATATTAGACTGCCTAGTGCTTCTGAATGGCTTGACTTCTTAACAACTGGGGGCTCTGCATTACCCACCTACCGTGAAAACTGGCTGTGCTCTCTCTTTTGTGTCATTGTCATTTCAAGGAAAAATCTCCTTTGGAGTTTTTCATTCCCCGTCCATTTTAGCAGCCTGCCATGCAAGGTTGTGCACTTCATAGTCTACTGAGCCTCCCAAACAGTGCACCTCATTATTGTTATAGCCCTGACAGTGTTGTTTCCTACTGATGTGGCAGAAGAAAACCACAGTTAGCAGTTGTACTCTGTAGCGGCGTTCAGAGATGCAGAATCAAGTCCTCTTCTGCATTAGCAGGCGTTCAGCCACAGGCTGCCTTTCAGGCTGCAAGGCTTTAGTGGCCCCCGTCTCCAGACATACTGACCAAGCTAAATTGCTCCCATCTGCACGCCTTGCTGTCACTGGTTCTGTGCAGGAACACTGTAATGAATCTATTCTTTTTCATAATGATTCTTCTTTCCTTAAAGAAAAAGCATTCATTTTAAAATAGGAAGTGACTCATTTTAAGCATGTTAGCAGCAGTTTTGTTCCCCTCTGTCCAGTAGTGCTACTGTAATGTGCTGCAGTGCCCTTCGGTTGCTCTGATAGCTGAGCTAAAGTTCTGCCAATTTATTTGTCCTCCTTTAAGCAGGATGCAATGTACTGGCTTTATGTCCAATTCAGATTTTAAGTCACAGAAAGTATGGTCTTTGAATAAAAGGGGGGTTGAATCAGGCCTCAGGAGGGTTCAGTTCTTATTCATTGTGTGAACTCTATCTAATGAGTGACAGCTGAAGAGTGCTGTTTTTTCAAGGTCATAACTCTGCATGTAACAATTCTCCCACTCATATTTTCAGATCTTCCTTTAGCACTTGTACTGTTCAGGTGTGCTGTTATGAGAAAGGCTATTTATTCAGGTGCTGGAAATCTTCTCTTTAATCAGAAGCCTGTAGTGTGATTGCAGAAGAATATACCAGGCAGTAGATGGCAGGAATCCAAAACAAGTCAGACACACTTCTGTACTGCTGTGTGCTGTATGTACACCTACCTTCTGCCTGCTTTGGTGTTTTCTAGGTATTACACGCTATGTGAGTCAGCAACAAACACTGCTACCTGTCGCCCTTCCTACCCAGGGTACTAACCAGGTCACGGATGTAAGCACAGAGATGGCAACGCTCTTCAGGTCTCGTTCGCCCTACGCTGCCAGGGAGCGGAGGGAGCACGGCTGGGCTGTTGCATGGTGGTGGTCTCTTAGATCAGGGATGCTCAGCCCACAGCCCACCGGCAGTACCTGCTTTGCCGGGACAATGACCCTGGCTTGCACGCCTCCCGAAGAGCCTCCTTATTCTAAGCTGCACATGGGGAGAAGGCTCCAGAAGGACTAGTTATCCATCATTTCAGTTTACATTGTGACTGTAGTGCAATTTGCACGGGCACAGTGCAAATGTTACACACCTCCATGTCAATCCAACACCGTAGGAAGCATCTGGCTTGCTGTGTGAGGACAGCTAGTCTGTCATCTGTTAGGGGAAGGTCCATAACGTGTAGCTCTCCCTTGACTGTCTTTAAAAGGTTAGGCACCGCTGCTGAGCTTAGACATTCCTCTAGGTCAGAACTACAGCTTCTCTCCCTCTGCATAGAGCTCACCAAGTGCACTCTGTGCATGGCTGGGCTTTGAATAACCTGGGCTGTCCCCATGTCTGTGACACCTTGTTCAGCAGCAGGTCTGACATGAAAGCTACCTCTTTGCACCCTCCAGCTGGGAGCACCCAAGTGTATCCAGGCTGCTTTCCCAAGCTTGCAAAGTCCTGAATCTGTTAGATGAGTGTGATCGGTTTTAAGCGGAAGCCTAAAGCACAAATAAAAGAAACATCTGTGGACTGGGCTCTCAAAGTTTGGAGTGACATTTGCCTGCGGCATTGGTGTGAGTCTGTTACCTCCCAGGGATGCTGTGAGGGTGCTGGATGTGTGCCTGTACTTTGCGTCACTGGGATGCGACGACCACTGAACCTGAGTCGCTCCCCAGGTAGGCGACTGACCAGGGAGCAAACTGGAACCAGCAATCCTGCAGTAAGAAAGCCAGATTTTACTCTGCTTCTCCGCACTCTCAGGAGGAGGAGGAGACGCCTGGAAGCAAGGATCAGGCCAGGCCTCGGTCTAGGAAATACTGCCACTTTGTCCTTTCAGCAGCAATACGCCATACCCCTGACGGGGAAGGTGACTGCATGCAAGGCAACTCAGTTGCTGCTGCACCTTCTAATGAAGCTTCTAATGAAGCACAACTGCCTCATTCTGCTCCCCACCCTTGCACCGGCAGCTTCTCCCTGTCCCACGCAGCCTGCTCCTGGGGCAGCCCCACTCCTGGCAGCGGGACTGCACACTTGGGGACACCTTTGCGCATCTGCACTCAAAACAAGTTTCAGAGAACAGTCTCTGTTGTGCCAGCCTCTGCTTAGAGAGAAGAGAAGAGACATCCCATCCCAGCCGATGGGAAGGCACGGTCACCTCTGGCAGAGCTGTAGCCCCCTCGGCGCGCGGTACCTGCTGCGGCAGGGTCGGCGTGCAACGGGGTCTCTGTGGTTGCCCCTTTGCAGGGCACAGCCTGGCACTTGCAGAGCAGCGGTGAAGGGAGCTCACTTTGCGCTCGGTCTCTCATCTCTGCCTTTTTCAGACTTTCTGGTGCCTGGATGAACAGGGAGGGAGAAAGAGCCACTGCTGAGAACAGGATCTGCTGAGATGCCTGGGTTATACAATGGAGGGGAAAGGATGCTTTCTCTGCATGCACAATCAGGCCTGGCATCGCTTGGCCTCGAAGTGGAGTTGTTGAGTTAGTGACATTTCCTTCAGACACTAGAGCAGGAGAGGCAGAAACAGTTAACTGGTTTCTCCTCTCATCAGTCTTTCTCCAAGATTTATGGCAAGGAGTTAGCCATTTCCATTTCAGCAAATGCTGCACTAGTGCTGTATTTCAGGACAGATCCTAGACAGTGTTTCTCTTAAATTCTTGGCACCACGTAAAGCTGATTACTCGAATCCCACAGACTTCAGGGTTCTCTTTCTAACAGGTAGTAAGTGTGCTACCTTCACAATTTTCTAAATCTTAGAAAACTGAAGAGCAGCTTCAAATGAAAACATGAAAAGCTCTTTTTAGCACTGCTCTTGCCCTGTACCACATCCTCAATGAAGCTTGGCCATGTGAGTTTTCCCCTGAACATATCCAGCTTGTTCTCATCTCTGTGCAGGCTCAGGGTGAGAATCACAAATTTCTCATGCACTCAGCATACTGTGCATTTACTCAGCATGCTGTACATGCGCAGCATTTTCAGGTGTTAGTGCCCATGTTATCCTCAGATAACGTGCGCTGAACAAGCTGACACATTCATACCTGATGTAAGCCTACTGAAGTCAGCGGTGTTGCCCCACCAAATGCTTTGGCTAGTTCTGTTAAGCTCTATCACTGGTGCCACTGCTCTAATCAACCGATGCCTGATCCCTTGAGAAATGCATGTCACCGTCGCTAATCTGGATCGTGCACTGATGTTAACCATGTTCTAAGAATGACAGCATTAGGTCTGTAATTACAATGTATTATCCTTAGGGAGCTGGTGCAAGTATGTGCAGAACACTCATTAAGTGATTTTTCCTGTCTGTGCACGTTAAGACTTTCCCCCATTTCAGAGACATACAAAGGCAAGCTTAGCCACAGACTGCTTTATAACTTCTTCACCTGATAATCTTGAGAGGGTCTTGGTCAGTTCCTAGGGGACAGGTGTTGAAATCAGAGCTTGTCCTGACTGTGGAGATCTAAGCAGCCCCTAAGGGATTAATGAAGAGGAAACTACCTCCTCATCCCTGCTGCCTGGGTCTCTTCAGGTCAGGGCTGAGACTCATCAATGCTGTGGAGCAGAGACACTTGCCTATGCCCTGCATCCTCTGTGGGTAAATGCAAGACTTAACTTTCCAGTTCTTTGAACTATTATTCTGAACTATTAGCCAATCTTCAAATTTTAATTATAAGCCAGGGAGGGGAAAAGAAAAAAACACAACCCCACAAAGAACATCAATTCATATGCAGAGTGGTAATTGCCTGTGTGCTGTTCAGAGGCAGGCTTCTCTTCATGTCTGATTAAAATTTTTTCTGTGAATTAATTGCTTGAAGAAGGAATTAAGGTGAACAAAACATTTAGAAATTGTAGACTATTAACTATCATTGCTGCTTGCCATTTTACATGGCACTTTAAATGTGCAGCTGTACATAGACACAACCAAGCTCTCTTGTATTGCACCCCTGAAATACCGATTCACCTTGGTGCATCACGTTGCTCTAACTTTTCCCCGACTCATTCTGCCTGTCCTTGGGATCGCTGTAAGTAACTCTGAGGCTGGAGGTGTTAAGCCAGGGAGCAAGCCGTGATGTTTGCCCACCCAGGCTGTGCTGGGATGGCAGCTCTTCTGTAACTGCAGAAGTGGTGCGGCATGAGCAGCTCCCTGTGCTCCTGCGTACCAAGGCGTCTCGCTGACAGCCTCAGACAGCCCCCTCCGGGAGGAAAAACCTGCTCAGTCCTCTGTCTCGGCCGAGACAGTCATGCCGATGTGATGCTCATGTGGCATCGGTGTGTTTTGAGCTGTAGATTCCTGCGCGCTGGCAATGGTGCCTCACAGGTGTTCACACCCAAGCTTGAAACATCCTTTCCTTCCCCATTTGGGGTCTCTCTTGCTTTTCTCATCCCCAGCATCTCTCTATTGTCTGTGTCCGCTTTTTAAGTAGGAAATTTCGCTGAGGGTTATAGAGTCTGGAGGCTGGTACCTGTGAACTGGGACTTTTTTCTGAGCCCTGTACCTGCAGTCAGGGATCTCAGTGTCAGCATCACCATTGCATTCACAGGGCGCTGACCCTACGACTGGACTTTCTAGATACTGTCCTGCTCCATCAGCTGCAGGGACAGGCTCCTGAGTACGAAGACCTTGTGAGAGCGTGCTCCTTCCCCAGCCAAGTTCCTTACCATCAGCACGTTGCTCCTAAAGCCAACCCTGTCCCAGGGGGCCAGGCAGAGATTTGCACCAGAAGAACTCGACAGCTACACTTTTGATTGCTGCCAGCCCGACGGGCGATCGATAGGGGACAGACCCGGCGCCCTCCTGTCCTCACTACCGCTTTGTCTTCAAATGGCCAAATTGATGACGGCAGAAACTTCACGACGGGCTGAGACTTTGTATGTCAAGTTCAAAGTCAGAGAGCCCGAGTGCGGGTGGGAAAGCGACCGCAGCCGTGCGAGGGCAGGCAGGGACAAACCCCGGCGAGAGAGAAAACGCAGGGACAGCGGGGTGTCAGGCAGTGCAGATGCTGTCTAAGAAACGCCCGTGTTAAACCCCACCAAGT
>NW_009630668.1:0-11551 GCF_000690535.1 Cariama cristata | reverse complement strand
ATACATATATAAAAATATAATTATATTTAATGGGTATTAATTGTATAATAACCATTTAATTTTGCTCCTAACCACTTACCAGTCAAATATTAATAAAATTTAAAGAAATGCATTCATATGATACTTCATTTATCTTTAAAGATTAGATGTTTTCAAAGAAACTGAAGTTTTGAAATTTCTTCTGCAGCAATGTTAATAAAATCATGGACTCGAAAGATGGAATGGATCATTGTGTTAATCCTTGTTTGACCTCCTATAATACAGGTCAAAGGACTTTCATTTTAATGTTCTTATATTTAAATCAAGCTTTCATAGACTTACATTAATCAAAGAATGGGATTAGATATGAGTTATAATTTGTGTGTATACCTCTTGGCCTGCCATTTGTCTTCAGTGTAAAAGTTTTTCTTGACTTTTGGTCATTTGTTTTTTACCTCTTTTATTAGTTAATCCAAAAATTAATGGATGGATTTGAGCACAGGTGTATAGCTCTGCAAGCTATACACAGGCTTCTGTATAGCTTGCATATCCTTCTCATTTCTTACTTAACAGAGCTTAATTCAATAATGCTAGAATAAATAATAGTTCGTGTATTTGTTCACCTCTGCGAGTAAACATCCTGTCACTGGAGTTTATAAATTAAATTCTTGCTCTTCTGTTTCACAGTTGTAAAGATCTGTGTAATACTGGTTGAACCTCTTATCTTGTGAATATTTTCTACCTGCAGATGTAATATGATCCTCCAGCAAGTATTAGCAAAATTGCTGTTCTTTCTTTAATATATTGGATATTTTCTTATCATAGTATAACCAGTGCACAGATACAGACATCTCACAGTCTGTTTCTGACACCATTTCTCACGTCTGATGCTTCACCCATGAAATCTCATCCCACATCTTTAGCAAATGAGTCACTTATATTGCAAGATGAGACACTTCTGTCTCGAGTTCTTAGGTAGCTTTGAATCAGCGATGAGTGTAACTCCATTATATACTCCAATATAAATACCAGTGCCCATAAAGAGTTTATCTTGCCAGGATAAAATATGTCCTAGCAAAGTTACAGAATATTTCAAGTCAGAACATGATTAGATTGCAATTTTTTATGTTGCCATCTGCAAGTGCTGTGGAGCTCTAAAGCAGGAAAAAAAGCACATTTATTTCCTTCCTGAAAGTGACAGCTTTTTCAAATGCTACAGAATCTGTATATAACTTAAGCATGTCACAGGATCACACAGCTTAGGTTTCTGTTGTGTTCATTTAGATAGTTCATCCTCTAAGGCCTTATTTACGTCTTTGCCCCTTGATTCAGAGAACCCTCATGACTTACAACTGCTGGAAGTAAGCACATACCTTTACTTTGCATATGATAAAAAAAATATTTCTATTTCTCTGTTTTACCTCCAAAAAAATGAACATTTTAATGCCGTGAAAAATCCAAATATTGTAAAAGGTGATATTAATGCTGCATGGATTAAGCTGAAATATGTGGGTTTCTTGTGCATAATTATAAGGCGGCATCTTGCCCAGACATATCCAAATACTGTAGCTCTTTCACACAAGATCAGACAAGGCTGTTAAATCACAGTTTATTTTTCTGTGAACCTATATCATCCCTTGGGCTGTTCAGACTACAGTTAGTTTATTTTCACCTTTGAAGTGTAAACCTTCTGTTTCTCGAACATATTAAAATGGTTAGGGAAATTGATGATTTTGTGCCATTTTGCTGGAAAGATGGTATTGGACTTTTAAATGCCTCTCTAATAAATATACAATATCTCTTCATGTGGTTAGTTACACAGAATACAAGACACTGGATTTAGCCCATGTTGGAATTGGAAAATGGAACTGGAAGCCAAAATATCTTGAATTTTATGTATTGATCAGATAAAGTTTACTCCATCTTCACCCCTGCGAAAGTCACTTAATTGTTGAGCATTTTCTTAATGTACTCCCCCTAAAGTGTGGGCAATAGTAATTACTTTCCTCACAGAGCATTACGATAGTTAAAGAGTTGCAGTGTTCTTGTTAGTTTGTTTACTTACCTCCTTGTTTTTGCAACAGACCTGTCTATAAATCTACAGTTTTCTGTAAGTGTGCTGTCAGTGAGTAGTTTGTTTACTTACCTCCTTGTTTTTGCAATAGACCTGTCTATAAATCTACAATTTTCTGTAAGTGTGCTGTCAGTGAGTCAAAATTACTCTAGTTATGCCTCGTTGATAGAATTTGATAGCATGAATGGGTTGCTGTAGCTGGTAGCTGAAGAGATGCTGGAGGAAAAAATCTACAATTTTCTGTAAGTGTGCTGTCAGTGAGTCAAAATTACTCTAGTTATGCCTCGTTGATAGAATTGATAGCATGAATGGGTTGCTGTAGCTGAAGAGATGCTGTGGGAAAAAATCCCACAGGGAATCGACACAACAAGCCTGAATAAGGACCCTACAATTCGTATTTGAATAAAGATGGAGCAAGCTGCAAGCTTTAGGTTTCCTATCTTGACAATTTGTAAATTGCACTTTTTTTCTTGTTTCTGTATACTCCTTCCATCTTCTGCATCTTTGCTATTCGAAGAAGAGATGTCTTTCTTACACACTTCTTAAAAGCTTGAAGTATTTGTGCGGCAGCTCTGTCATAGGGAGGACAGTTTAAATATCAGAACTAACTACAAATCTTGTGTACAGGGTAGATCACGGCATCACAAAGAAGATTTGTTCATGCCCCTTTTTCACTTCTTAATTTGTCTGTATCTTCAATTCACACGTCAGGATGTTTTCGTAACAATAGGCCAGGATGCCTCATTTGCTTCTGCACTGGTCTATAGTCAACACAACTCCTGTGGATTTTATTGTTCTTTTCTGCTTACTTTCACCATTGCTCACTTCATTCTTATTAATTCTTATTTTTATGTGCTTTCTTCCTTAACACTCCCAGCTGTAACTACAGAAGCAATGAATCAAAACAGTGATTTTTACATTCATTCTGAGGCTGTGGAGTCTGCAAATATCCTCTTGTAATGGTTCAGAGTCTAGGATTTGTCCATCAGATAGCAGTGTCCCATTGAGTTACAATTTCACCTTTAAAGCACATGATATTCTAAAGTTTACCTGACCCCTGAGGAACAAAATTTTCAGAGCAGTTAGTTGCATTGTGAAACTTAGCGAATCTCTGGCATGAGCAGAACCTCTCTGTAGAAGGTCCAAAGATTAATGGAAGGATCTGAGCACAGGTACAACACTACATGGAAAACAACACTACTGCTGGTTTCTGTACTTAGTGAAACATTTGCAAGGATTCTGTGCTCAGGCACAAGCTATAAGGAATTATAGAAGTCCAGATGGGAATTTGAATGACTGGATCACCACAGCCAAAAATTCATCTGGCTTATGTGGTTTGGTTCTTTAATTTATCTCATTCTCTAGATGAGAAATTCTCGGGGAGTGAAAAGTTCAAAGGATCACTCAAACTGTACACAGACCTGACAATACAGGTACATATTTCTTTGATGAGGTGATGTGATGGTATTTGCTAAGCCTTTTATGTAACCTCTACCCATTCTCTAAGAATAGACTGAAAGGGATAGATTTTTTAAAAATTAATTTCTCACTAATATCTATGTTTTAAAGTGAAGAGTTGGAATGAAACATATTCATGGTATAAAATATTGTCCTTTCTTTGGTCAAGAGAAAGTTATTCTTCTGTATCTCCATTGCTGTTCATAGTGTGGACTACGAGCAATCTGGACATTTGGACATTCAGCGGACCTGGAAATTGTTAGCATTAGGAGGCAATTTGAAATAAGTTCTTGTAAAGTAGCCAGATTGTGATGTGTTTTGAGACAGCCAAAAGATTTTCTGCACCATTTGATTACTAATAATTTCTGTTGTAAACCATGTTCACATCAACTCAGCAAATTATTTTGAATAGACTATAAAGATCATAACTAAACTTATAAGTACACACATACTTTAAGAATACATATCACCAATTTTTGGACTGACAGTTTGCTGCAGGATCCTCTCTGTTCCTGTCAGGAAATATTTGTTGCTTCAGGAATTGATATAGAGCCAGAAAACAAACAGTTTTATACACCCCATTGATATTCCACAGGCTTAAAGCATATAGCTCTGTAGAAATCATCTAATCTCCACTTGTTTATTTTACAAACAAGAGGAAAAAAAAATCAGTTACTGATAATCATTTCATCTATTATCTGAGATTCTTCAAAGCTGAACTATAAAGTGAGTGTCCTGCCCCACCACAAATCCTAAATGTCTATACTATCAATAAAAAACAGTTATTAAACAAAATAAATAAACCACAGTGCAAAACTGGAGCCATACAAAGTTCATCTAAACTCAACATAAGACCTCAACATAAGCACTGTGAAAGTCAGGTTCACGGTCGACCTTAATGTGAACGAGGTCACCCTCCATTAACATATATGTTTGTATAGATAACTAAACCTCTAGGACTAGTTAATATAAAGCTACCTAAAATACACAGAATTTGCACAAAGTTTAGAGCTGTCTGTCAGAGGATGCAATGGAAAAAGAATGTCAAGGCCTGAATAGCAGGATGCTCAAATAGCATGATTGAACCCACATTTCGATTCAATTCTTACACGGTGTATGTTCATAGATATTTAATGACCAGGGAAAATGCATTTAGAAGCACCTCCACAGAGACAATCTGCTGCAGGAACCTCTCTTCCTGAAGTGTCTTCCCTCCCAAGGCACTTGTGTGCATGAGGAGGCGTTAGCTGACATTCACTGGTGGTCTCGTTACTAACGTTTCCAGCTGAACTCATGTAGATGACTGGGATCAATTCTGTCTTTTGCACCACAAACAAAGGAGGATCAATGCCTTGGGAGGTGGAATTGCAGTCTCTTGGAGATGGGACTACCATCAAATGCCACAGTAAGGAAGAGGCCATAGACTGTAAATTCAATGGATATCCATGCAAAACAGTTTTAAATACTGGACCACTGAGTCAGTGCTCAGAGACATCAGTGAGATAAAGTTAATAATAACAAATAATCATGATGTAATTTGTAAACAAATCATTGTAAGTTTAAAATTTTCAGTAAAACTTCTACTGTATGACCATGGAAATGTTTCTGGGAGTTTTTAGGATTATGCATGAGGGCTGCAGATCAGCAAAACAGGTAGGTAGCTGCTAAAGAGGAATAGATCCCTTAAGGGTAGAGGCAGATACTTCGGTCTCCCTCCTCGGTGAGGACTCTACATGTTCCCCCTGTAAGTAAAACAGTGATTGCTCTTCATTTAGGTGGTGGATGCATCTGTTGCTTACCTATTCAGTGGTTTGACAAGCAGGAGTGAAAAGGCATATTTAAATAAAGACACGGTAAATGTACTGCTATTCCTGGAGAATGAGGGTTCAGAATTATGCTGGTGAAAACTCCAGTTTTACAATATGGAAGGATGCTCATTTATGCAGGCCAGACACTTCCTCTGTATGGAGAATTGCTGGCCTTGCGAACTCATAGTCAATTCATTTGCCCATTACGAGTGTCTTTTCACTGCCCAACAAGTTACAACACAGTCTTGAACCTGACATCACAAACACCCCATTTTCCTTGTTGTCAGTAGGACTTCTACAGGCAAAATACTTGCAGGGCACACCCAAGCATCCTAGCAAATTTCTAGCATGAACAAAAGAAAAAATACTTGGAAATTTTGTCAATTAGTTGGCATTTTTGATCTTCTTTATGTTCTTAAAATGAATGATGTTGTAATAACACCGTTAATTTGAATAAATAGAGCTTTTCTAATGTATATAAAGTGATGTGTAATATTATGATATCACAGTTAATTTAAATTGTATTAAGAACTGTTGTGATTTTAAGTATCTCGTTGCTAAAACATCCCTGAAACTAATTAAAAATACAGGAACATTCCCTTTTTTGTGGTTTAATGAGTACTGTGAAAGACTGAAAGTAATTTCTAGATGAGTACTTGTATTGACCGTATGACTTCCAAGAATATATAAAGTACAATAATATTTAGCTAACATTGCACTAATTAACAGTGAACAAAATTATAAAATTCTGGAAACAGAATACTACTGTGAATGACAATAAGGGATCTGCAAGGAATTATGAGCAGAGACAACAGAAAATTATAAGGATTTTTTTTTTCTCTCTCAAATCCATTGTGTGGGAGGAGGAAAGCGGAGAGGGACTTTCCAAACTGTGGAATTTGTACGGGGGAGGTTGTTTTGATTTTACGTTAGATTTAATCTCAAATTTTTACAGCAGATACTTCTGAAAGCCATTCAGAAACACATATTTTTAATGAGCTACAGTCAATGTTAATGAACATGGTTTTATGACAAAAAAAAAAAATCCAGAAAATTCAAAATCCCACAAGCTGTGTGATGAGCATCCAGTATTTTATAGCTCAGAACAAGGCAAATGGCATTCTTATTCTAATTTACAATATAACCATAAATACCTGAAATGTCTCAAGGTTTTAAAAGTACTGTGGAGAATTTCTTTACCTGCATGAAAATGATCATCAGAATTATTTCCTTAATTATAATTCAAGCATCTGGTTACTATATTCATGTTGAAATAGTAGAAATGTAAACTGTGATCAATGTGATTTTTAAACATACTGATAAAGAAAGGATTAAAATTCATCTTTAAAGGGAGTTAATTGAAAAGATCAACCAACTTACATTTGTGAAGTGAATCACATCACAAGTAATAAATGACTGTGGGATCAGAATAATAAAAAACTTAATGGTAGCATTAGTATAACAGTAAAAGAAGATTGGACTTCCATATCACAGTAGAATGGTCAGAGAGAAAAGATAAAATCTCCAGTTCTGAAACAGCCCGGTCTGCATCTTTGTGTATGCATTATTACAAATACTGTAATTTTCTGATAGTGTGTGTTCTCACACTCTCCAGGCGCAGCAAGAATATGACTAAGCAACAAATTTCAGCTGTTCTCCCTCAGCTATTGAGCCACAGACGATGTTTTATTTTTAAATAATTTTTATATGTGTGGTATTTCTGCTCCTTTTTTTTCACTGTAGTTAATTTATTTTGCATTATGCTGAAACATATCCTCTGCTCAGAATGCAGAGGTACTTTACCAGTTGACAGGTCAATAGGCTGAGGCAACTTCTGATGTTCAAGTTGTGCTCTTTGAGGTACTGATGGTCTACTGTAAATGGAAATGAACATTTAATACTTTCTCTGGTAATCACTTTGCTATGAGCTCCTTGAAGTAGTAATATCCCATGATATAACAGGAGAAAAATAATCCACATAACTGATGCAACAGAAGGAAATCTTCTGATACATTTCTCTGGTGTAGCAGGATTCATCCAACCTTGATTTAGGCATCTACAATATAGTTGCCTAGGTCCAAGATTGAAATCTAGCTGACTTGAAAGTCAACTGAGAGAAACTCCTGTTTGTAAGGCATGATTTATCTGACTTATTTTAGCTCTGTGTGTTAGGATGATTTGATTTATATATTCCAAGTGGTTTCCTTCCATTGATATAGCAGATCTAGAGAACTATTTCATATTGGATTAGGTAAAATGAATCCCACTCACTGTTTTACTTAACAAATTGTCGCATTGGGTACTTCTGCACCACTAAGCAAAACAGAGTCCAGGAGCAACCTTTTCACTTTATTTAACTTTATTGTCTCTTTTTTGGAACTGCATCTACAAGGTTTTCTTTTTTCAACAGCTGTGCTTTAGATTTAGCTCTCCTGCCCTCCAAAATCCCTACACCACTAGCCCATAAAGGCTTTCTAACAGCATTTTACTGCACCCTGGTTTTGTGACACGTTATGCTTCACACTATAAAACAATGCCACGCAGATAAACAGCTATGTAACCCCCTCGTTATTTCAGACATTACAAATGCAAAAATCACATAGAAAATAAAAGCACTTTAGAGACACATGACATCATACAGCATCCAGAAAAAAACAAGAGCCTAACCTGCTTTGGAGAGGAAGAACTAAACAGCATGAAGTAAAAGAATCAGTGATGTTCGACTTTTGGGCCAAGTATCAGTCCCTGGTATTTTTTATTTAACAGCAGAGACATTGTCATAGTCACTGTCCTTAGTTAGGTTACCCATTAAATGGCATCAATGTAATGTACAACCAAAGTATCTATCCCTGCTCCAGTGTTGATTCTTTTCCCTATTTTCTTTCTGCCAAAGAAAGTAGGAATGGTCAAAAAGCATTCTGAATTCAATTGGTTTTGTATTTGTTTCTAACATTTTTCTAAACAATTATTTGTTTCTAAATTTTAGTTGCTGTTGGTGTTGTTTTCCATTTTACTCACCAAATGAGCTGCCTCAAAAATGTTGACTACAAGACAACCTTCAGCATTCCTTTAGCAAAGGATTTTGAAGAACATTTTGCATGTCTTCAGTGCCTGTGAAATCTTCACTGTAAATTAGTTTAAATAGACCTGTATTTCAAAATAAAACTAAAATTCTTCCTCCCAACTCCTCTCAGAATGTAATTCTCTTTTATCCTTTCATATCATAATATATCCATCTTTCCATCACATCTCCTGAGCCAGTGCCTCTTCATCTATCGTACCTCACACCGCCTTCCCACAGCTGACGAGGTCTGTGTCATGCATGCGGCAGATGCCCCTGCCTTGCTTCCAGCAGCCCAGCCTGGGAACCCTGGTGCTTGCCTTACAAAGTCAGGACATGTGCAAGACCTTGATGCTCATTTTTCCTTCCGCTAGACAAAAGCCCAAGCACATGGACAGTAAGGAGATATGCAGCATGTCAGAGGCTCAGCAGCACACTAGGCAACACCAGTGGCCCAACATGTAGCTATCTCTGGATTTCAGGGGACATCCAAGCTTTTGCCAGGTTATCCATTATCATGTCAATACCTAGGCACACTTACACAAAACTCAGCAGGACTGAAGAAACTCTAGAACAGAGTAAAGTCTGAATCAGCTGAATGGTTGGCAGTAAAGCTTATGACACAGGCAGTTCATTACAAAATATGATTGTGTTGTGACATAGAGTGGGGCCCTGCCTTGCAGCCAGTTACCTTATGAAAGGCTGCAATGAATAGCATAACACCCAAAGTTTGAAATATCTCCATGTAGTGACTTACGTATCTTGCAACAGAAAATAGACTTTCCAAGTATAACAACATCTCTGTCATAAAAACTGCTTTTCTAAATAATTTGATGTTCCTTCTACTTCCCTGTGAATATATAAGAAACTATTATGGTGATAGAGAGAAAAGTAGATCAGTAAAATTTTAATTCCATTATTTTATGTTCTGATTTTTGTAACAAGTTTGTAACAAGGCAACAAATGTCATATTTCTCATTTACACTGTGATATCAAATCAAAATGTTACTATATTATTGTTCTTTGCTGCTTCAGATTACAGATACATGATCTAACAAATTAGGTTTTCATTGCTAAGAAAACCAGCCCTTATTTAATCACATGTTCAAGACCCCTGTTTAATTTTCTGTCTGGCTTTCCAGGAACACTGTGGCTTGGTGTGATGAAAGATAAGTATGGAAAGAAAATCTTAAAGACTGTTTTTGATGGAACACCAATATTTAACCTACATGCCACAAAACCAAGTTCTACTTTATTTAAAGCTGGAGTATGTTTGCATACTTGATCAGCTTCATCTCAGTTGGTCTAGTTTTTCATATACTAGAAACAACCCACATATTTACATTTCAAATTTCTTCTATTTTAAGAAAATGAGAAACAACAAAGCAACAGAAAATAAAATTAAGATCCTTTGTCAAGAAATACAGACTTTATCAGCTAAAACTACATTATTAATGGAAAAGAAGACATAGAAGACAGGAAAGCACCATGTAAGAATCTCAATAACTAACAAATTGCTTTAACCTCTTAAGTATGACTTTCTCAGGCTTTATGATATGTATATATGTCCCCCAAATCTGTTCTCTCCAAACTCCTAAATAAATGCATGTGAAATGAGTAACCTTAAACAGCTGCAGATGCCAGCTGGGTTTGTTTTTCATAACTAGTTGTGACAGCAATGGCTATTTTCTTAGTGATTTTGGTCTTCATGTGCTAAAGTTAACAATTGTTGGGGTACAGACCTTGAGCAGTAAACTATCATATTTTCATTCAAGCCAGTAGAGCTAGGACAATTTAATTTATCTGAGGATTCCCAAAAGTCCACAAGGAGCTATTACAGTAAATCTTGAGACTGAATTAAGTCCCTAAAGTGTGTAATGAATAGATTTAATCAACTCAAAATATAAATCTCAAGGTAAATAAGTTATAAACAGTTTCATATTGATAAAGAAGAAATAAATAGTCAAACATTGCAGGAACAAAATGAACACAACATACTCCAACACACTGTAAAATGTAGAATTATTCAGTGTTTTCCTGTCAAATATCCAATTGGCTTTGTCAAATGTCCAACCGGCAATGGCTCTGGAGGGGACAGAATTTTTCCTTTGATTTTCCTTTGGTGATCAAATGTCAGGTCCTTCACTCTAAATTTTCCAATTTTCTTTTCAAATGTGTAAAATTTCTACTATCAGAATTAGCATATAGGTCACAGCAGTGGAGCAGTTAAATCACACTGCCGGGAATACATCAATTAGACGGAGACTTAGAAAAACATTAAACTTTTAATTTTTTGTATTCTCTCTACAATATATGTTACAAGAAATTCTATGTGTTGATAAAACCACTGCATCCAAGGGAAAAATTGAAGCCATATTTTGCTCAGAGTGTAGTTTTGATCTCTGGAAATGGAGTTTTGTAAATAAAGCATAATTGAGACCATATCATTCTTTGACAATAGAAGGAAAGGAAAACAGTTGAGTTTTCCCTCAGACTGAAACCAAATATTAAAGTTGCCTGAGCCTGGGTCAGCGTCTTTCAGTACCTACTTAAAAAAACAAATTTCTTATGTTCTAATAATGTCAGGTGAAAAAGGTATCATTATTTGACACTAAGACCAGAAGTATCACTGGCTTCTTCTAAATGAGATTTCAGGAGCTCAGAGATTTTATTTATCCATCAATGAAAACTGATTAGACTCTCGATTCAAAAAATGTTTATTTCGGGTATACATCAATACTTGTACCAACGAAAAAAACACTAGACAGTCCAAGAAAAAAAACACTTTGTTTTCACAAAGCTCTCTTCTTGTTTAAATAACTGTATCGATCAGAAAAATTTAAGCAATGCTAGAAACAGTCATCCAAATGTAGGAGGCAAATATTTGCCATTTATTCTTTCAAAGTATCAGGAAAATGAAATTCCCTTTGTTAAGGTATTGGCTTTGTGTGGCAAGATTTTGGTAGTAGAGTGGCTTCAGAGGTGGCTTCTGTGAGAAGCTGCTAGAAGCTTCCCCCATGTCCCATTGGAGTCAACGCCAGCCGGCTCCAAGATGGACCCAACGCTGGACAAGGCCCAGGCCATCAATGATGTGGGTAGTGCCTCGGGGAGAATAGAGTGAAGAGGGGGAAAGTAACCTGTGCAACTGCAGCCGGAGAGAGGAGTGCGAAT
>NW_009630667.1:97761-124707 GCF_000690535.1 Cariama cristata | reverse complement strand
CTCGCCCCGCGCATTCCGCGTTCTGCATCGCCCTCTCGTGGCTCCGCCGGGAACAGCCCCGGGGCTCCCACGGCCCCACGCACGCCCGGCTCCCTGGGCTCCGCCTTGGCCCGTCCCCCCCATCCCCCGCCGAGGTGGCCTAGGGGCATTTCAAGGGGTTTGAGCCCGCGTTCGTGATTGCCACCGAGGAAGGCTTCAGCTTCACAAATCGCTTCCACTGGGTGATGTGAGACCTGGGCGGATGCTCCTGCGGGAAACTGTCTACTCTGAGCCACGGCAGTATCAGATGGCCCTGCGCTGCACCGTTGCGAAGGCCTGTGTTTGCTTCAGGGAGTCATATTTTTAGTAGTGAAACTTTTTTTTGGCAGCTTATGTAGGTTAGCTAAACTGGCATGTAAAAGGAAACAATTGCTGTTTCAAAGATGTCATATATTAAATGGGAAAAAAAGAAAGGCACAGAGTAGAATCTAATCCTCCTTCCCAGAAGAAGACTGGAGGGAAGAAGGAAACCACTGAGGTGATTAACGTGGCTGGTATTGTCCTGCGGTTATAGATATGAAGCTATCCTGATGGAGTTGTGTACCAACGACAGCCAGACAGCGTTCCTCGAAAGAGTTTAGAAAAGTGGCCAAGAAAGAAAGTAATCCAAGTCTAGAACTAACACTTCTCTGATTAAAATTGTAGCATGCCTCGAGGATTTATATAGCAATTGATCTATTTTTGCAAGGTTTACAAATGCGTATGGAAGATTTCTCTTTTTAATCAATGCTGGTTTATTTTTCAGGCAGCTACATGGTGTGGGTGTCAGAGTAGCTTATACATTAAAATGTGAAAAACGTAGTTTCTTATAACACGATGTGATAAATAGCCCAGGTTGTCTGCTCACAGGTACACATGCTGGTACACACAGCTGTGAACAGTCACGTTGTCAAAGGTTAAAATTCGTGAGTCAGACCATAGAAGGTACACGCAACAACCCAAATCCTGATTTATGTTTTATTTCTAAAAGATTGGTGTGGGTTTTATTTTCAGTCTTTAGCCTCAGCCCAACCATTGATGAGTGCATTTACTTTTTGTTCTTCAGAGTTACTTTACTACGTAGCCACTCTGGTGTATTTGAGGATCCAAGCTGAAATTCAACCAAGAATTTTGCACCCAATGTGCCTTTAATTCCACATGAGATTCTACAAAATTAGTCAGTTTGGAAAAATCTCGACCTTATTCCTAAATTTGAGGGGACTTGTGGTCATCCTGCATAGAGGCTCATCACCCAGGCACATGCTAGGCATGCAGAAGGTGACTCAGGAGCAATGCGTATCAAACACTGATGTCTGTGGCAACCATGACTTCAAATCATGTCACCCTACCAAAAAAATAGCACCGATTAAAAAATAAAGTTGTTCCACACCAATCTTGGTCACCATGGAATAAAACAGACCTGCGTTAAAAGCGGTAGATGTAATGCTGCTTTAATCAGAGCAGGGATTTAATCCAGACTTTGGCCTAGAAAGACAGAACCAGTATGTATGCAAACATCCACCCACATGGGAAACATAACTGTATTAACTGTAACTGGTTTTGCAGCTTTTTGAAACCTTTAGTTTTCCACTGCTCTACTTTTGACTATCAATTTCCAAACAGATCGTGGATTATTTCAGTATATTTATTGTCCTTGAAATATGTCCTAGGCTGTTTCCTCTGAATAACTTTTGGCTTACTGGATCACTGCCATGCTGTTGCACACAGTCGGAGCTATGTAGCTGCCCTACAGCTTTGTGCCGACTGGTCAATCAGTATTTCTGATTCTTAAGGCAGACAGAAGGATTTTAAGCCACTGCTAAACAACTAGCTCCTGTAAAGCTTTTGAACTAGTGGTGAGTGCTGAAAACGCATGAAATGTTTAAGACTCCAACACAGGCTTGATTTTTTCTCACAAGGGGGAGAAGCTCCAGTGCTGTGGGGCTGAGATGAGTACTGTAGTGATGTCTAATAGGGCGCTTTTGCTCAGAATAGCTATCCTGGCAGACTGTGTACTGGAAGGTATAATTTCCACTCAGAAAGTGTTCATTTCCACTGTAGCTTTCTCTTGAAGTCTGGGAACTCTACAGTAACAGCCATAAAGTGGAGGAATCCCTGAGCCAGCTTTGCAATAGCTAGCTCATGTCCTGGTAGCAGCATAATTCTGGCATCGTGGAGCTCAGAGCAGAGTCATTTGCACATTTTGGGGAGGTGCCATGAGCCTCCCCAGCCCTCATGCTAATGTCATTAGTCTGCTGTTCATACTAATGCTAGTTAATTCAAAACTAACTCAGACATATGAAAGTTTACACTGCAGCTCTGGCCACAGCATGAAAGTACCTTTAAGGAGCACAGCAAAGGGCCTGACATGAGACCGTCCCCTTGTGCCTTCTACCTGTGTGAGGAACTCAGTCCTTAGCACCTCTTACCTGAAGCACTGGGGATAAAATGATGTCTTCATGTGGTTGCATCTGTTCAACCTCTTTCACTTGCAGATTTGGACAAACCTCAGCCAACGCCTAAATGTACCTTGCAGTGTTCCATTTCCCACCAGTGACACTGGGGCAGGAGGCTCCTGGAGGTGTGGAAAACGCTTTCAGGTGGCATGAGAGCCTGTACAAAACCATGCCATCCATGTGATGCAGGTCACTGACTCATGCAGCAGGTCCTCTTTGGAGCCCTCCTCGCGCCTTTTTGCAGAGCGAGTGGGCTATGAATTCTTATAAGATAGGATCTTAACAAGCACAGGTACTTACAGTCTCTGAAACAAATCATGCTTGTTGGTGAGAAGGAATGTGGCACAACTTCTTTGATAAAACACTGTTTTATCCTGCTTACTGATATATTTTATTGTTTAGTCTCCATTCTGGCAATACATGCTCTGGCTGCAGAAAGAGATTGACTTTCAGTTTTACATTAATATGATTGTTTACTGGGTTTCTCTTCTGCCTGCAGAAAATGATCCCAAGGTATTCTGATAACATCCACAGTTATGTTACACAGGTGAACCACCCAGGTGCCTAAGAAAAGGTAGCTTATCTTCTTAGGACTCAAGACTGGGACTCAGAAATTAAGTTTAATTCTACTTCAGTCTATTCTGAGCCTCAGGCAAGTCAATTATTCCCCATGCGCCTCAGTTTTGACATATTCTGCTCAGAGAGCACGAGCACAGGCTGATAGCAAGTAGGCATTTAGATCCATGGCACTATAGTGGCTACTATTGACATGAGGATAGCCATTGAGAGAACTAGGAGTAATTTACTTTGGAAAAGGCAGTGTGTATCTCAAAGACTGCCTGCTGATGTGCTCAGTATAGATCTCCCTTCTTATTTGTGATGAATTGTTTGCAATTGCAAAGGTTACAACAGTCACTGCTGTGGTTAAAATGAGAGAGGGTTAACTAATGCTACAAAAGCTGTTGGGAAATTCTAGAAAGATATAAAGTATTAGTTTAAAGCCCTGTGATTCAGTAAGAGATGAAGAAATACCACTGCTCTTTTATCTAACTAAGCTACACCTACATGAATGTGAAATCCTGTGCTTCTAGATGAAAGTCACTCATGCCTCATTAATCAAAATCAAATAGCTATCTTATTATTTACAGGATGGGATACATCAGACCCAACACAGATGTCTTGATAGAAATGGCTACACCTGAGCTAGTCACCCCAGGTTGTCTTTAAAGGCACTGGGTAGAGGTGAGTGGGTCTGAGAGCCCCTTAGGATCTAGGACATGTCAGATGATGTGAGCTCTGAAAGTTCTGCTTTTCTCCGTAGAATATAAATTCATGCAAAACTAGGTAAGATAAATCCTTTGAAAATGTCTATTTTGAGATATTTTGTGGAGATAAGAAGGGTACAAAATGGCATTTTTTTCAATCAGAATGAGCAGAATTACCAGCTGTAAACTGAGGTTGTAGCCTTTGTCCTCAGCTGGGCAGTTGACTGGCAGCATGGTTGGTCTGAGATAGCGTTGAGTATGGTCTCCGCAAATAAAATGTCCTATTTCTGGATTAACAAAGATGCTCCCAAGCAGAATATATCTTTCTGGAATAAGAGAAAATATTATTTCCAAATTGTCTGCAGTGTCTGTGCTGGTCCATTTCCCCACATAAATAAACTTTTATGTAATAAATAGCCCTTGGAATCAAGAATAAGTATTTTATGTTGCCCCAACTTTATTTTCCTTCATTTTTCATTAAAATGTAGGAAGTCTGTTGCCTGTCCCCACGCTCCTCCATTTAAAGATATGCTGATCCACTTTCAGCAGCAGCAATCCTAAATGACCAAAGGCAAGGATAAGAAGTCAGCAATGCTCTAGAGAGAAATCCTTGTGATCATTACATATACATTTCACTGAAGGCAAGAGGGAACTTTGTCTAGGCAAAGATGTCAAGGTCTTTACTCTTATTTAAGTTTTGGTTTAAAAAAAAAAAAAAAAGAGGGGGATTACTAAAGGTTGACTAAAGCAGGTTGGGGGGTTTTTTCTGTGGTGTTTTTTTTTTAGGAAAAAAGGTCACAAAGTGGTTGCTGTTATAAGCTTTCTTTTTTTTTGGAAGGCATTTAAGGACTTACTGAAATAGAAATACAAGCTAGATCTTATCACAATACATCTTCATACACTCTGGACTGAGTTTCTATCCTGTGATGTTAAGACAGACCACACTGTTCTTCCTCCCCTCCGTTTCTGCAACCTCTTACACAGATAACGGGTCACCAGCATAAACATGCAAGAGAATGAGCAGCAGCATGTTCCAGAAAGAATATTTTTCCCAAAATTTGTGACAAGTAATGAATTGTCACAGAGTGGTTTAGTTCTCTATCATGCTGCTGCTACGTATTGATTTTCTGTGGTTTTATAGGAAAATCGGAGACTGAAATAGGTCCTTGCAATAACACCATACATAGAATCAAGCTGATACTGTTGTGCTTCAAGTAACAAATCTACAAGCTGCAGAAAACCACAAATCCGCCTAATCTATCTTTAGAACAAAAGTCACATCCTTTCATTGTTTTCATTGAACTTATGCAATGAAAAATGACATTTAAATTTGGGCACTTTGAAATTCTGGAGTTTATTTTATGCTTCATTGCTAAGCTCTGTGGCTTATATGGTACTCAGGAGAATACCATGTTGAACCCTCTAACAAGCTTTTTAATTAAAAATGTACATACCATTCCTTTTGTTCCTTTTATATCAGTAACTGTAACTAAACCATAATCTAATAGTCACAAATCTTGTAGTATTTACTCATTGTGCTAGTTTTGTCAAATAGGTTTTTCTCATTTTTAAATCTAGATAGAAACAGGGGATCGTACCTTAAAAACATATTTCAGAGTCAAGGTTTGCTCTGAATGACCTGCCAGTGCTACAGCCTCAGGGTCTGCCTGATTGTCTGGGCTGGGAAGAGTGGGCAGCAAGAAGGGCCATTACTTAGATGTATAGAGAGAGAAGGCATAAACTGGGAAGCAAAAATTGGGAAAAATGGATGGTGATGATAAAATATAAAAATATATCTATAAAGCTGAGTGGGTTTTAATTATTCACGGGATATGCACTTAGTATGATGGTTAAATAGAAAGGAAGTCCCACTAGATCTTGTAAGACAGATTTGCTTCTGAAAAGCAAGCAAAAGCTCTTTCCTAGAAAACTACAGTGGCAAGGCTGATAGCATTGTCTTGTTTAGTGGCTGATATGATCTGTGGTCCACTGAGACCTCGTTCATATTTTTCAGGCCTTAATGGGAAAATTGACTTGCAATAGACAATCACTTCACATAAAAAAAGAACTAGTAAAAATCTACCTTGGAGATGTGGATATTTAAAAAATGTTGGTAGAGTTTCCGAAATGTCTGGTTTTGCTTTAGTGTTGTAAAGAGTATCCTTAAATCAAACCTTGCATTTTCTGATTCATGTGTGTTTTCATATTCGATTAATGCCTCAAACAGGAACCCAGTTAGAAGTCCTATAATCCTTTGTTATTTTAGTCAGTCAAGGGTGATGGAGGGACAACCAGTTCAGAAGAGGTAAATGGCCCAAGCCCCAGTCACCAAGTAAGTGCCTGGATTTTTTCATCTTTTGGTGATGGGTTGTTATCACCTACTTCCATACAACTCTAGGTTTTGAAATGTAAAAATCACTGAAAGAAAAGTGTGACATGCTCACTGAGCTTCATATATTTATATATTTCTTTACTTCTCTATTTACCTTCTCATACTATTAAGTGAGATTTTAAAGGGTGACTATCAATTTTTTTACAAATGCTTTTTTCCAGGTGTGTTCCTTTTCTTAAAATAATTAGTGTTTTAATGTTCAATTTTATTCCTATCTCTCTTGCTATTATTTTACTTTCTGCATGTACCTTGGCTTAGGCAGTGAAACTAAATACACACAGCTAGAATAATTTTTACTTTGTTGATTTACTTGTCTGCTGAGGAAAGGACCATTTAGGTGGACACTCTATAGAAGAGAAATGAAAGTGAGAATGAAACCATTCACTGCAATTTAACAAAAGCCATGAAAATATTTTATCTTATTCTGGTTTTGTTTCATTCTGTGTTCATAAAAGCTAAACCAAAAGTTTGGATGTGACCTTTACATTATATTCTTTATGGCTCTAAAAATGCTTCAGAAAAATCACATTTTCATTAGAAATACAAATACTCTTACGTTTTCTAAGAGTCAAACCCTCATCTGTTGCAAGTCAAGATATCCAGAATAATTACATTCAGTAATGAGAGATAAAACACAGGTTCTGTGTAGAGACATAGGGTTTTCTTTAACCTGAGAGCAAAACTAAGGTTGTATTGAAAACTGACCTTTTCAGAATTTCCTTTTTTAATTAATAGTAAAATTATTTTCTCACTCTTCCTATTTTCATGATGTCCTATGATACTAAGGTTAATCTTTATCAATTATTTCTCTAAAAGCATCCCAAATATACAAGGTCTTGTCTTGTGATATTTATTCCTTATTTCATACAACAACTTTGTGAAATGATCTGGGTAAGTGTCTAAAAGTTAGAATCCTGGATCTACTTTTTCATTATTCTATTATTTTATTTAGCAGCCACTTTCCTTCCATTTTTTTTAAATCAACTTACTAGGTTTTTTTTCTCCTCTCACTTGCACTGGTGTAAATTAGCACAGATTTATTACACAGAAGAGCTCAAGGAAGACTGTATCTGCTGTTGACTTTTTCCTTTTTTAGGATTTCTGTGAAATTATCTCCTTAAATTATGCTATCGCATCTCTGGAATGCTGTGATTCTTCTTTGCTTTTCATCACTGCCATTCTGTGTGCTAGAGAAATGCATCACAACTCTGATCCAAAACCTGTGGAAATTTAGGGGTTTGAATTTTGCACTTAAAAAGCAGCCTTGGATTAAAGTCTCCTGTAACATGATGGGGAAAAATAAGTCTCCTGTTAATCTTTTTTTTTTTTTTTTTTTTTTTTCCAGTTGCATTGTTAATGTTGAGAGAGTAAAAGCAATCTGTCAGGTGCAGATCACCCTTTAGAATAAGAAACATTAACATGTTTCATTATTCATAGCCTTCACTTTGTATTTCCTGAGCTGCTCCCATCAATATAAAATATGCCAATTTCCTGCCTTTCAAGGTTAATATGAAACACCTCAAAGAGATTATCTGATTGGAATTTTTTTTTCTTATTTTGCCTGGAAAATGTATTATGAATATTTTTTAAAAGTGTTTTGTTTGACTAACATCAAAGGCTCAAACCAGCTCACAGAAATAGTCTGTTGCATCCAATTCGGATTTGGCTGCAATACTGTAACTATCAGGCACCTACGCAATGAAGCACGTGTGGTGAGGAAGACTCGACTCTAATTTTACACCCGCAGAGTAAACCCACAGATTTCACAGAGTGTTAATAAGGGTTAGAAGTTGTTCTGGCACCTTTGAACTCTGACGTATCCAGTCTCATAGCTGTATTTTGGGTGCTGTGGTTATTTTTGAATTGAATGTGCACATTTGCAATTGTACCAAAGAGAAACATTTCAAAAGCGAGCTAAGGCAAATAAGAGTAAGAAGGATCTTGTCAAACCAACCGATGAGGCCAGCAACTGAGAGCTTCCCATCTGATAGTTAAAATGAGTCAGAAAGAGAGAGACAGAATTAAACTGGGGTTATGAAGTTCTGTTTGTCCTTGTGCTGGAAGAGCTCCTGTATCACTTCGGCACTCAAAAGTGCATCCAAGCAGGTGTCTCTCCTCAGGTGAGGTGAACAGGACACAGGTAGTGTGCAGTGTCTGTGCAGCCCCAGACAACCGTTCTCCTGTACTCTGGTATTATTCAATTTGCTTTAATAAATTACTGACACTCAGATCGTGCCTGCCCGTGGTGTATGGGGCTACTGATCACCTGCATCTCCAGCTTTCATGTGCTGTCTTCATGTATCTCCTGCAGAACTAGAGCAAAGACCCGCTTCATGACTGTATTTTTTAAGTCTAAAAGCAGACAAATCCAGCTATAAGCAAATATAACCCCACATATATCTGTCCTTTGGAAAAGGAAATAGTTAAATACAAGCATACACTTTGAGGTCTTAAGCCTACTGGTCAAAACTGAATGTATTAAATGGTTGCAGGTTCTGTAAGTTGAATGTTGGGTTTTTTTTAAGATTGGGTGGGGATCAAAGGTGAATCAAGTGAAAAAGGCGAGCGGTAGTATTGCTACCCCCTCTCATTCTTGCTTCCCCAAAATTAGAGTGGCTTGAGGGGGTTTTTTAATAGATATGAGAGGTGTATTTGCATTCTGTTTCTCTAGAGTTTCTGCTTTCAGGTTTTTCTCTGAAATCACGATATCTAAAAATGCTTTTGTTTTTAATGAAAGCCAAGCTTGTCACATAAGCGTATAACCCTAGGCCTTTAGAAGAACACCAAATATTTCAAGACTAGTGGTAAAATCCCCAAAGTTGGAAAAATTACATAGCATTAAGCTCTGGGCCATGCCCTGAGGGGAGATGTAAGATTTCCAGCTTCTCAACATGGCAAATTTGTGTACTATTTTAATTATTATGTAAATAAATAAGGCAATATGATTTTTTGCATAAGAAAAAAGAAAATCTTGTTGGCAAACAGATTTCCTAGCAAAAACATATCTAGTAATTTGTTACTCTCCAAACAGTGACAGTTCCATTGGCTTATCCTTTGTTTGCCAGATATGATTTTTCTCCTGTGAACTTCAAACACATCCCGTACTTCTGAGTTTCAGAATCTTTTCCTTTACTATAAATAGATGCTCTATCATTGTGTTTGTCTTTGGAATATTTGATCGCTCTTCTTTTGCACTTGTACGTGAAATTTTCTATGATGCTGTGGCCTTCCATAGCCAAACCCTATGTTGCTGATTTTTTGGTGGAGTGTTGCAGTTTTATAGTGGAGTTGTTTTTATCCTTTGCTTTATGGTGTCTTTTACTTCTTTTCTCCCCAAAATCTTTCCCTTGCACTTTTTGGGTGCTTTCACAGCCTGGGATGCAAAAGCTGGGGGAGTCTCAGCTGGCAGTGCATGCTTGTGACTCTCTGCATCTTTCCATGCATGTTCTCTGTCTCCGAAAACAGCTTCAGCATAGACATATATGTAAATAAAGAAAGTCTATGCAGGGATGGTTTGACCTTGCAGTCTTTGGTCATGTAAGTAATTCTGTCGGCTCCCTGGGAGTCCTTCCCTAAGTCAAGGCTGCAGGAGTTCATCCCAAACTCTGTAAAGGAAAACCTGTTGGACAGCAAGATTTCCCCCTGCCAGGTGGCCTTTCATTTTTAATATATTTATGGATCGCCTTCCAAAATGTTTACATTTCACACTAAAAATAACCATTGTTTGAAACTGCTTTAGACATTAAACTCCACAGAGAGGCCACTTGCCCCAGCTGAAAGTGAACCTGTGGGCCAAAAGAGCAAAGAGAGTTCAAAAGACAAGAAGTCTACAGTGGAGCTGAGCAAGCAGAAAGGCAGCAAACAGGAAACCAGGGAGCAGCCAGACTCCAGGGAGCAGCAAGCAGCCGAGACCGACTCCATCCAGAACGGAGGAGACGCTTCAAAGGAACCCTCCTTCAAGAAGACAGAGAAGAGGCAGTCACTTGGAGGGTTTTTTAAGGGCCTTGTACGTTAACTTGATCTTATTTTTTTCAGTAATTTTTTTTGCTGATTTAGGCACTCGGCCTGCAAGCTGTTAACCATGTGAGATTTGTGCTCGGATGGAGTTCAACTTCACAAGCAGCTTGCAGGACTTGAGCCAAACAGCAGCAAGTTTTTGGGCAAAGGCAAGAAAACTTGGGCCTCAGGGTACTGATTCACAGGCAGCTACAGTTTACTATGGGAGAGCTATAATTGTTCCCACACCCCTGTTTTAGAGGTTCATGCCTTGGCTATGGGGATGACTCAACTGTTCCTGTAGCAGGTACTGAACCACCTACAAATTACAGTGTGTTTATTAAGGAAAAGTGGAGGTGGTGCTGGTTTACCAGAGTAACCTGCCTGCCATGCTGGTGGTTCAACTGCTGTTTCAGAGCAGCTGGGAAATCCCTGCAAGGAAAAAAGTCAAGGTAGATCACTGGGTGATCTGGGTGGTTCCCTGGGTGGGAACCAGCGTAGTGGTCACAAGATAAGTGCCTTCTGTTAGCAATCACTTATGGACTAGCTAAAGCACACAAAAAAATACACGTGTTATTTTTTCTTCCTGCTTTTTTTGTTAAATCTTACCCTAAATTTGCTATGCACCCTTCACTGAAACCTGAAATGTAGAAATGAAAGAACTCGGCATACTAAAAATCTGAGTTTCTAGAAGGTTTGGTGTTACTGATGCAACTAGTGGTTCCTCAGAGCATTAAAGAGATGGAAACTTTTTTTCCCTTGTCCATATTCAGGGGCCAGTGTAGAAACAAAGGCACAGGTTAGACCTGGGGCTGTGTCTCAAGCCTCGGCAAGAGTGCAGATTTCCATTGCTTTATATAAATAAATTGGAAGGATCCAGTTTGCCCCTCTTTCCTCACATTGCCACAACAGCAATGAATCCACAGAGCTATGGGGTAATTTCTAGCGTCTTCTGGAAACCTTGTGTGTAAACTCAGCTTCATCACAAATTTCAAGTGATGCAAAGAACCTAAACAGATTTGACTGTTACCTGCAATAATTCCTAGTGAATCTGGCTCCTCTGAGAGACACATAGCTTTTTTTTCTTTACTCCCTACCTTACTTCTAAGGCTGTCGGGAACGAAAAAGAGTTCAGCAATCCTCCAGCTCGGAAAGAAGAAAAGTCAAGCAATATAAAATGAAATGGTAACGCAGATTTGAAAATTAGCCCTGTTAGGACACCAGGTTATAAAGTTAGGCTGCCATGCAGACCAGTATGACTCATTCAGAGGCAGATGTTTTTTCCACATCATAACAAGTGTTTAATTTGCACGCATTTCACAGAATTACTATGTGTCCTACAGAGGGTGATTTACATTACCAAAATAATTACATATTAGAAGGGAAATTAAGAACAAAAGAAAAATAACTTTCTGCAATATTGATTAGCAACAGTTCAGCCACTTCTGCTTTCTGTTTCACCCTATTGTTCTGGGGTAAAAGCCTGGTCTACCGTGAATCAGTGGGATTTTCCTGTAGTTTCAATGGATCAAGGAAGTCCTGGAGCTCACCTGGAGTAACTACTAACTTGCATTGACTTCCACTCATCTTGGTTTCCAGAGAAATCACGAGGAGAAATCTTTTTGCTTAACACAATGTGAAAAAGCGAGGGTATTGTTTTATATGTATATGTGAATTATACTAGCTGATTGAAGTTATCAAACACATGCATGCTCATGTGCACTTTTCTTTCCTCGCCCCCTTTGCCTCCAAATTCTGTATGAAATTTTTGTTGTGCACAACATTGGTGCACCTGTGTAACGCCTGATCCATGCTCACACGCATGATGTGTAGGTGTCATATCCTGCTCTGGGTATTGGCAACCTCCCCCCAGCAGTGAAATCAGTAGTTCTGTTACTTAAACCACTTACATGATGGTAACAGATCTCTTATGTCAATGGGAGAGGAGGAAGACAGCTTCATTTTTCTAGCATAGTTTATCTAGCAATGGGGCAAATGTTAACTACCTCTATTTCTGGAGATAATTCAGATTTGTTTCTCTGGCCTGGAGATTTGTTGAAATTAAGCACTGACAGCCCTCCTTTGTCAAAATTCTCACTGTAGCCACTGTGTGAGAAAGGGTTTCTCTGTTGACAATTGCACTTTATTTTGTATAGTGTCATTCATCCAAGGTGTATCCAAAAATCTTTCATAGAGTCTAATAATAGATACAAATTTAGAATTATTCCAGAATTCTCTGGGCAAATATTATTGCCCAGAGAAGTTGTGGATGCCCCATCCCTGGAAGTGTTCAAGGCCAGGCTGGATGATGCTTTGAGCAACCTGGTCTAGTGGAAGGTCTGCCTGCCCATGGCAGGGGGATTGGAACGAGATGATCTTTAAGGTCCCTTCCCACCCAACCATTCTATGATTCTATGAAAGGGAGATATGAGGAAGTGCAAGCTAGGGAGGAAACACACTTCCAAGTGCAAGTTCATGAAAGACAGAGGCAGGAAAGGTGTCTCTGATCCAAAGGGCAAGAAAAAGCTTTTTGGTCAAGAGAGGAGAGTGTGAAGAGGTAAAAAGGCCATTTGGGGGAAAAAATGCAGAATAAACATAAAGGAAGTAGACCTATTCTGTGAGGTATTTTTGCTTGCTCAACTAGCATGCCAGACAGTTTGGCTGTATAGTCCCTTATCTTCTGTTGCAATTATAGAGGTCAATAGTGTTCCTACAGCTTCTCTTTCCCATTAACAGAAGATGGCACTTAAAAAACAAAAAAGAGACATTTTTGATAACAGTCTAGCTGATTTGGTCAGTTTATTGTGCTTTTGAAGTGGGAGGAAAAAAAAACCAACACAACAACGAGGTCTATGTATAGAAAATATCTCACAGAAAATTACTACCTTTTTTTTATTATCCCCAAGAAGATTACCCACACCTAAGAAATGTAGTTCCCCAATGCTTCTAAAAAATAATCTACACATCTCCTAGGTGATCATACTAAGTCCCAGGAAGGTGTGATCATTAATCTAAAAGTATTGGGTCACACACACAAACCAATGCCAGAATTTCCATTTCAAGATAACAGCTCAAATATCTGGTAACAACTCAGCAGAAATATTAAGCTTTATGCTGATAAAATGGAAGCAGGAGATATTTAACAGGGGATCCAGCAGACCTTACTTGCTCACATAACCTGTGCCCACCAAGCTCCTCCTAAATTCTGGTCAGCTATTTCAATAGCAGCTATTTTAACACCACTCTCTTCTGAATCTGTCGATTCCTCTAGGAAAGGGCACAGAATAAGAGGATGTCATAGTGCAGGAACGCAGCTGATGAGAACACTGCAGTTCAAGCATCTGCTCCCAGTTGGGCTAACAAATGCTGAAACTTTCGATACAAATGGAGCCACTTATGCAAGCAAACAGCATTACGGCGCGGCTGCATGGTTTTAGCACAGACGATAAGGTCCAGTGGTTGTTCCTATGGTAAAAGAGATTAATTTATAAGCCATATAAAATGCAAAGGTATTTAGTGAGTCTTAGAAAGATTAGATTAGAAAGAAAAAGAGGGGAAAAAAAAAAGAAGATTAATGACATTGTTTTCTGACCTGGAATAACTCATACTTAAGTTGTCAGAAGCTGGGAGTGCTTAGCATGTGGAAACTATTCTGACCTATTCTGATCACAGTATCTGGTATACTGACACAAACTCCTCCTGAGCACAAGCTGGAAAAAAAAAATATACTCCAATACCATGACATTCTTCTGTGTGCACTTTAAAGTGCTCTGACCAAAATAATATGTTCCAGCTTAGATGTCATGAACACAGGCAACTTCCACTGCACTGAAAGGAGTTATGCAAAGTAACTGAGAGGAAGATGTGAGCCAGTGGTACCTGTGCTTCTGATTCTGAGGGCAGAGCTGGAATTTGTTTGTTAAAAGAGCAGTAACAAAGTTCTTTATTTCACTCCAGGTTTGGAAATTCCAGTTTAACAAGAAACATCAGCCAGTCTCCCTCGAAGCTTCCTGCTTTAATCAGCAACCACCTTGAAAATGGGTGCAGCAGGGAGACAAGGAGTAGCATAAGCAAATAACATGACACTTCTGCAAATGTACTAAATGAGTCAAAATGGGGATTATCTCAAATTAACTTCCCCTCCTCTACTCCTTCCTCCACCCATTTATAGGAAGAATGGCAAATAGTATCATCTTGTTTCCTAGATCAGTCTAGAAATGGCTTAATATCTTCATGCATCAGACAGGAACAGGGACAGTTGACAGACTCCATTACTCTTGTAATATGGGAAATATTTTAACTGATGTGTAGTTTTTTAGGGTTGCTGGATAAATTTGCAATGACTAGCTTGCTTGATATGGTTTGATGGATGTTAGAATGTCTTCCATTTGCTGCTATGTATAAGTGGCCAAAAATTTTATTCTGTTCTAGAGCATCTTCCAAACTCAACATCAGTGTAAGCAGAAGCAAACCCATTGCAGCCAGTTGAGCTGAACAAGATTACAGTTAGTTTAAGACGGGATTATTTTTAGTCCATTGTGATATTTGGCTGCCCTTTTTTATACTTAGATTTTTAAAGGTGAAAAGTTAAAAGAGTATCAGTGAGGTGGAGTCTAATCAGTGTAAAAAACCCACTGATTTTACTTCCCTGAAAGGGATGAGGAAGTTGAGATCTTTCACTCTCCGGGTCTGACACAGAATAGTCCTATGGTGACCTGAAGTGATGAGTCAGGTTTCCAGTGTGAAACATACTGTGTGAAAGGACAATTCACATATGATTCTGCACAGTTTCTATTGTTTTTTGAAAGCACATAGCAATCACCTTTAGCTTTGTCATGCTGTTTTTTTCTGTTTAGCATGTAATTATTTAGGCATGTGGCTACAAAGAGGATTGGCATCCTATGCATTGTTAACAGTGACCTCTGAAACAGTGTTTGTGGATCCATTTTGCTGTCATGTTCTGCAGTTTCGAGGGCTTCAAGGCCAGTAAAATTAGGTCAAGGTATCTTAAACTAAAGCCAAGTTTTTATCAATTACTGGTCAAAAATTTAGTTGGTATAGCTAGATCTATGCCTTTCCTTCATCTAAGCTGGATTAGTGTCTTGAACCTGTTCCAAAACCAGAATTATATTTGTAGTGTAAAAAAGCTTTATCACTCTAACATTGTCAAATACCTGTCATGCATAAAAGTATTTAATGTTCCTTTAACTTAGAGCAGACCAAGGCTGGCTATAATACACTATTAATCATGCTTGAAGGACTCAGCATGGTTTCAGTGAACCGTTTAGGCTAGGGAAATTTTAGAGAAAGTTATGTCAAAACTACAATGCTACAAGTACACAGCAACATCTCTCTGGTATGTTGGTCCAGTTTCTAAAGACAATTGCTTTCCATGCTGACTAGGAAAAGTATATTAATATAACCAACACATTTAGGCAAAGTCACAAGCAGTAGCTTTCTGGGATTGTCATGATACAGATGGTGCTCATATACTTACGCACATTAAATAAAGGGCAAATTAAGAAAAGCAGAGAGGTTGAATGAGCGGGAAATATCTGGTAGCAAAACTCTAAGACTTAACTGTTCTGAAATATTTGGAAATTTTTCTAAACTTCTGTATCTTATTCCACAGGGTTCCAAAAGGATGTCTGATGCGGAAGTGCAAACAGATCCAGTGTCTATCCTACCTGCTGGGAAATCCAAGTAGTGAATACACTTGGCTGCTGAAGGATCAGCAGCTCTCTGTAAGCTCCCTTGCAGTAGAGATGACTCATTATTTTCCTTTACATGGCTGTCATCAAATGCCTGAGGCTAAAGCAAACATTGGTGTATCATTTAAGGTATATCATTTACAGGGTTTGTTCATTAGATGTTAGAAAGCAACTCTAAAGATCATCAAGCAATGTGTAGTATATTTAAAGAAAGATCATGTGGATGGTTTTAAGTCTATAGAGGGCAGAGTATGTAAGGTAAGAAAGTGGCAGTGAATTAAATAAATGGCAGAAAAAAGTGCATGTGACAAAGGAATGCAGTTTGTGCAGCAAGGCATGAGCAACAAATCCTCAGCTTTAGAGAGCTTTAAAGCAGCCTCGGAAAAAAAAAAAATCTCCTTTGATAAATGTTATACTTAAATGTAAAAACAAACAAATCACCTTTTGTGGTTTTCAATAGAGCTGAAATTAGCAAAAAGTCTGCAGTATAATAGAATCAGTGGTTATAAAGTTATGCTTCATGTTGGTTATTAATGTAAGTTAAAACGCTAAAATGCAAAGGCTTTACATGATTGAGACAACTTCTCTCTCGTATTGGTGAGGTGGGATAACAAATTAAAAACTATTTAAGGTTCTAATAGGAACACAAGGGGGCACCCGCGGCCCCACCGCAGTCCTAACTCCAAGGCTGTACCTACAATCTTGGTATTAATGTTTTTCAGATGATAGGAAACTTAGTTGTTTCATCAGATATTTGTTTATATCCACACTTGTAATTAATCCTAATAAAAACCAAAATCAAGGCTGTCCAGGCACGTTCCTGCTTCACAAGACTCCTGTAATAACTGTAGCTAATAAATATTACAGAAAATTAAGATTTCTGTTTATTCAACCCTGGACTAACCTGGACAGGGAACTGTGAGCCTGACATTTTAATCCACACTAGCATCTGAATGATACAGTACTGTATATTTTGACCTCCTTATGATTAAATAAACGAATACTTATCCTTTCAAAAAAACATTTGCTGCTTTAATCTTCAAAGTTTGTTATTTACATCCCTGTTTTCTCATGATTGATGTGACATTAAGGCATAAATCAACACATAAAAACCCTGCCTGCGGAATGAACAGCTGTCATTCTTTCTTTATTTGAGTAAAGACTGTAACTGGAAATCAAGTGAGAATTCTGTAAAATCTGCAGAATTACATTTCTAACTAGTCATAGAAGACAAATGTAAAAGAGCCTTGTTTCTCCATACAAGCCATTGTAGGTAGGTGAGTTTTTTGCACTGGCCTCTGCAAACCTGTGGACTTGCGGCAGATGACCAAAACTTGCCGCTGTTTCTATGCACAGAGAACACAGACAAAAGGTCCTTTAGTTATAATAGTACTTTCTGTTCTCCTCCCTAGCACAATGGGCCTTTCATGCCATATCAAGTGATATCAATCAAGAGAGACTACTTAGAGATTTCAAACCTGATTCCTAACGACCTACTTCTACAACTGTGTAGGACTGGTGACTTCTGTGCATCCCCACTTATGGTAGCATGAGAGAAGAATTGGGCTTCTTGTATCCAGCTTTGCTCCACAAAAAAAGTCTTAGGTTTTGTCTACACTAGAGCATACAGCTTTAATTAAATCAATGCATGTAAAGCTACATACAGTGAGACAAACACCATGGTTACATGCTGGTATGAAAGTGCCAGATGTCAGCATAGTGAGTGTTATCAGAAAAGAGGAATACGCTATCATGCTATTTGCTGACTTCATACTGCTGTAATTGCCTCTGTATTTGGATAGTATTTAAGCAATTTTCAAATAAAAATATGCTCTGAATAATTCATCATATTAGAGACTGTACATATATTATTATATTATAGACAGTGCAGATATTAATATTATATTATGGATAGATCAGACCTTTTGTGTAAGAGAACAACTCTTCCTTAGTCCACACTTTAGGAGCAGGTCTGTGTTGATGGAATTCTGTATTCCTGAGGCAATTAGAACTGCTGACCACGTGATTTGACCGTATCACTTGGCAATGGGGCTAATTTCAGGAATCAGGAAATCCTCTTGGCAGAAAAACAAGAAAAACAGTAAGTTTGGCTGTGGATGCCCCTTATGCCACTGAGCTATTATTGCAGATGAAATAACGGTTAGTGTTGGCACTGCCTCCCACGTAGAAACTCCCTGTTTTGTTTGATTCCTCTCTGATAACAGGAACAACACAAGCTTTGAAGAAGCGAGTCAGCCTTCTCATAAAGCAGCAACACATGGAGCCCCAAGAGGAAGAAAGGTCTTAGGAGATGCATCCACAGTTAAGTTGAGCTTCCGCATTCCACATGCCGTATAAGAAACATAAAAGTACAGCTTTTATGTTCAGGCCCGGTAAAGCTTAACAAGTCATTTGGAAATCAAAGCTTTGGAAGAGGCTGCAATCCAAGACAAAGGAAAGGAGCAGTCAAAGCAATACATTGCATTTAGACTCTGTTGTCAACAAATAAGCTCTGGTTTTATGTATAGAATCTTTTGAGGGGAAATGAAGCAGATCATACTGCTTCAAGAATCTTAAGGTATGTTTCACGTAGGCATTTTGGAAGAGTTTTAAGAAGCTAACGCAATCTCACAAATATAAAAATCTCAGGGAGTGGATTAAAATTGCTACTTTTTGTGTAAGAAATGCTTCCCTCCAAAGGACAGATGTTTATCCCCCCTCCATAAAAGAGCACAGTCGCAGGTGAGGTTCGGGGCTCTGCCCCACGTGTCCTGCTGTCTCCAGGATGAGCCCGCAGTGAACCAAGCTCGCCATTGCAGCATGAAGCGAGCAGCTTTGCGGCAGGTTGGGTGCCACAGGTTTTTGTAACCTGAAAGCAAATTGTCTCCCGTGAAAGTCCACCTGAGCTCAGCTGTTCTTCTCTGGAAGCTGTCCAGCTGTTTAACTCCACTGCATTTCAAGAAGGTCTTTATAGATAACTCCTGGCAAAAGTGCCCTGTGCTGACTCTTACAATGCGCAGCCCATGTAGAACAATGTGATTTCCAGTATTAAACCGTCCACCCATTAATTGTGCGCATAACCAGCAGCTAATTACCAGCACACACAAAACAGGTAATTGCACTTTAGCAGCTATTATTTATTTGGTGTAAGCATTGTCTACAGACTCTTGCCTAGAAAAAAACCAAACCAAAAGCCTGGTGTTTTTTCGGCCTGCCCTGTCTACTGATTGTCTCAGAGGGGGTGTCTCTGAGGGGGGGCCTATTGGTCCTGGCCAAGCCTGTCTCCATTGCCAGGCCCATCTCCGTGGCCAAGCGTGTCTCCACATCCAGCTGACCACCTTTCCTGAAGTCACCTGTCCCTGTCCCCAGGGTGGGGAGGGGGACTGGCAGAGTTGTTACACTTCCCCGACATTTTAGGGGACAGAGGGAAACTGAGGCAGTGCTGAGGGCTGGGCCTGGCCTGTGTCTGTGCTCATGGACAGTAGGTTTGTGATGGCTGCCGTGACCCCACCTGGCTTTTTTCTGGCAGGAGTGCTGGGATGGGGCCTGTTGGCGGCTGCAAAATGGCCACGAAGTATAAGGAATCGCTTATCGGGTCACAGAAAGAATGCTGCATGCTACCTGTGGGGGCTGAAGTGTTGCTTTAAAGGCTGGTGCCAGAGCAGTGCTGGCTGTTGGTGTGGGCAAGCACCACACCTCTGTGCCCCATGACCTGGTCCACACGCTTTCGGCCTCCTCCACCCACTGCTCCTGCCCCGGCCAAAGCAGGGGGACTGCCGAGGAGTTTCTGCAGGTCCCAGCTCCTGCAGAATATATGTCTGAAAATATCATAATTACACGCTTGTTCCTGTATAATAGGATCTTCGGAGGTTGCTGTTGGGTCACCTGCCTGCTGAAAGCGTTTGTTCTATTGAATTGTGTGCATCCATCAATCATGCTGTATTTGCATTCCCAGGGAGGTTTGCAAAGTGATAAACACCTCTGAGAGTATCTAGAAAGCACAGATTTCTCCCTGTTGACCATGCCAGACCTGTATCTACCCTCAGCCTTGTGTTAAGCTGGAGCAGCCTTCCAGTTGGGAATCTGATTAGGATCTTGCTCGTTGTAAGTATGAGCTTCTTCCCTTTAGGAGACAGAGGAGGAGTGAGTCTGCTCACACTGAGACCAGGATCTGACATCTAAGGGAGTTACAAAGCTGTTTCCAGGGTTTGTGTGTTTCACATTGCTAGCTCTGCACCCAGGGCTTAGAACAAGTCTTAAGACTACCTTAATAACCTTTTTATATGTAAATGTTTACAACTGGCTTTGAGGTGACTTATGCAACAAAATCCATGGTTTCAAACATAGAAAAGATAGCACAACAGAAGATAAACAGACAGTGTCAGTGCACAGATGAGTTGGGGGTGTGGAAACTGACCCCATTTGTGTGATTAGAGATGGAATAGTTCTAACTTCAGTATACTCATTTGAGAATATCAGTGAAGAATCTGGATTTCCTACAGACTCCACCTCTTCTGGATAACACACCCCAGTCTTTACTGGCAACTTCAGCAGTTTAGCCGTTCTAAGAACACAAAAACAGGAAATTCTGCAGCAGCCTTGACTGAGGCTGAAGATGCGTATAAATTCCTTAAAGATTGCATTATTCTCTGAAAACAAATTATCAAAGCCTTGAAGAAGAATAAAACCCTTATCAACACTCTTTGCTTTTACTTAATCATTTCCTATTAAATTTGTCACCTACTAAACTGCATAGGAAAACAGCCTCCTGCAAAGGAAGCATTAGTGATTTGACTTTAAACCGGAAAGGTACAAAGTCCAAATTCCTTCTTTATCACATCCCACTGTAAGCAGGTGATGCGGCAGTCGACACTACCCCTTCACCTACCTTTACACAGAGTAGGAGCAAGGTCCTTTATGATTATCGCAATGTGTGGGGAATGATAAAGACAGATCTGGACACAATCTTTAGGACAATTAAAACATTATTAGAATTTTGCAGCCCCATCTGTGTTGCAGTACTTCACAAATTTTAAGAATGTTTGTGAATACTTCATTAGAGTTGTTTGGAAAACATAAGGGAAGTGAGGATTAAGTTGCAGAGTTTTCACCTTTTTTCTCTGTCAGCAGTTTCTAGTCAATTGGAGAAATACATTCTTAGCTGGTATAAACTGAAACTGTATTACTTGAATAAATGAGATTGAAGTAACCCAGTATGTTGAGGCACTGTCATCACAGGAAGCTTTCTCTTTGCAGCTTTTGAGCACTGGCAGTGGCTGTCATAAGTGGAAGAAAAGAATTGCTTGTGAAAAATTTGCTTGTAAAATTGAGCTTGCCTCTGAAGCAATCTTTTTTTCCTTTTTCTTTTTTTTTCACCACTGATTCACAGTATTGGAAAAGCATATAATTATCAAATGCCCCGTTCTCACACAAATAGATTATTTAAGCCCTGATAAGCAAAAGGCTGATAGAAATAAGAACATATGTCTGTCTGCTAGAACTGAAAATCTTCTTATCACTCATTCACTTTAGAAGGCCCAAATCAAAACACTGCTGTCACAATTCCTCTGCAGGCAGGTTGTCATAGAGCGCTGCATTCAGGGAGTGTCTCCCTTCAAGGACACAAACAGAGGATTTGGAAGAAAGTGGGGGATTTTGCCAGCAGCTGGCTTCAGCCTCCCCCTGTGTGGGCTGGGAGGGAGCATGGGTGTTAACAGGGCAATGGGCAGCCCTGTGATCATTGCTACAATGAGAGGCTTGTAGGAACAGCAAGAGTTCAGCTTGCAGGTGTCCTGCTGCCTGATTCTGATCCCATATCTGTTCCTTCTCAAAGCCTTCTCACTCAGCCTCTGTATAGGAGACCATAAATTCTTACCTCTGCATAGTTTACACTATTTCCAGTAAATATATGAACATAAGTGATTGTAGCCACCACTCTGGAGGTGATATCATGTTGTGTATGAATGCACATCGTGCTTCACTGCTGAGGAGAGCAGGTTCATATAAACATCTAGATAAAAGATACCTGGTGAGTTCCTAAAGCCTGGTGATTCTCACTGGAAGTACCATAGGAGACTTGCAGAAGTAAACTTGTGCTAGCTCTTCAGCTAAAGTATTTCACAGCCTTGGATATTTATATCTGTAAACTAAAATCCTTGGGTATGACCTGAGATGACTGAAAGGTGTCCTCTTCAGAGTTCTGCCAGAAGAAGAGGAGGAGGAGGAGGAGGAGAGCAAGTAGATGGAGACAGTAACCTCTTAAATGTTTGCAGCACAAAATAGCAGGCATCTTTCATCAAATCCGCTAATTGAGGCTAGATAACTTTATTAGCACCTATTTATTGACACAAAATGGCTGTATCTATATTCAAATCCCCAATCATGGAGCAGAACCTGATCTTAGATGTTATAGAAACAATTCCCTGTAGACAGACGACCTACCAATGGTGCACACTAAAAGAATTTTGGTGATTGTGGCTAAGTGCTTGCAACTGTGTTAGCAGAGCACCCCTGCCAGAGACATGAGCTACACAAATTTAATTCCAGTGTGACTAAATCCACACTAAGGCTTTTATCGATGTTGTGACTATACTTGAAAACCATTTTTGGCTTTCTTCTCCTACTCTCTCGCCTCCATGCAATCCTGCCAGTAAAACTGCCAAGTAAAAACTAGGTTTTTGTCTCCATCAATCTGCTGTTGTGGTGGGGTCTGCAGGTCCCACAGAGACCTAGCAAGGGTTAATTACTGCAGTGGGGTGAGTCAGCCCAGTTGATTTTCATATATGAGTTGCTGAGAAGGTTTAAGCTCCTTTCAAAGGGACTGGGAAGGAAGACAGAGCTAGCACTTTAGCTGCTAGAAGAAAGGCCAAGTTTGGACAGGACCAGGTAGGAGCTGTGTGTTACTGAACCATTCCTCAGGCAGACAGGCCAGTGTGGGATTGTTTTGTTGTCTTTTCAGTTTGGAGTACATGCTCAGCTTTTCATGTGGAGTCCATTTATGGCCTCTCAAGGAGACAATAGTCCTTGATAAGCTTCTCTGGGTTTAGCATTCTCTGGAGTTTGTGGCGTGATTGGTCTGGAAGTGCTGTGGTAATACCTTAGCTCAAGCCCTTGTTAAAAATGGAATTTTTGGAAGTGTTACACGCCTATAACCCAGTGAAGTGATATGCTCTCCCTCCTTTTCATTAGAATTTAGCCACCTAACTTCAACCCTCAAAATGTAAACAAATTTGACCTCCACCAATATTTATTTAAAAGTGAACAGCAATGCTAAAATGTAAATTTACCAAAGCCCAGAAGTACATAGGAACGTTCATCAAAGAAATAACAAGCTTACTTTTTAAAGTTGGCTTTCCCTGTAAAAGGTGCTGGTGTTTTGTAAGTAAGGGATATGTCACTTTAAAGCCTCACTGGGAGACCTAAGCAGGGCTTGTATTGAGTATCTTGATGTGAAAGAATGATGCTGGATTTTGGCACATAGACATCAGAAAGCCTGTTTGTGCCAGACAGCATGAAATATTGTTTCTCAGGTTAATCAGGGGGTTTGGGTTTGGTTTTTTTTTTCTTTCTCAACGAGCAAAAATCTCTACGTATCTTAAGTTTATAGTCTATCTTGATTATTGCAAAGAGGTTTAGAAACAATGCGAAAGGAACCTGAAGTCTGTGGTGTGTTCAGAGCATACAGGAGATGTGGTGTGGCGAGGGTTAAGGCAAAGCTGCCTTCTTTCATTGTCCCATGTCACTGTGTCAGTCCTGATAGCTGACCTGCAATGATGTAATATAATATGGACACTGAGGCTTTTAACAAATGTCACTTTGAAACAAAGCATGTGCTTTTAGAGAAAGTTGTTTGTGTTAACTGAACCCAAAATTAAGCATTCATCATCTTGTCTCCTGTAAAGCATATTGTTCTAGCTTGGAGAAACTGAAACTAAACCACATGCTGAAAGTGGAAGAATTTGGAAAAATTTACTTTCTTTCCATCAAGTCTGTGCCTCATTTTCTAGCTTCAAGGAAAAAAAATAAAAAAGTAATTGCTGTAGACAGGGTAAAGATGGTAGTTACTATTCCTAGTCCATTACACAAGAGTAGGTGCTTTCAAGTACTTGGAAACAAACATTGTACTAAAATTACTACTGGTTACTGGCAGAATTACTTGTAAATGTCTATATTCTAGGATGGAAATAGTATTTAGGGTTTTGCAGAAAGTATTCCTTAAGCTTGTTGTTCACAGATGTATCTTTGTTCTTATGTACACACATTTGCCAAGAATTTCCTAAGCAACTAATGATTATGCATGCTTCAGTTTTGGCTTCTAACTTCTCAAAGAACTTAACCTGTTACGAATGCTGATTCTTTGGCAGTGAAATATTGTAAAGGTCACCCTAATTTGACATTATTAGCATGCTTTAAACCTCATTTATTTTGAATTTGGTCCCCCAAGTTGACTTTTCATGAGACTGTAGTGTTAGTTCCTATACAAGTTGAAAATTACGATGTTAGTTTGGAACTGGATTTGTAAATGTGGGGAGGACAATTTACTATCTGAGGAATGTATTTTATATTTTCAGAGTCAAAAATTTATTGTCAGACTCCGTGCATTGATCACATTTATCTAAGTACTTTTTTTATATCTGACTTCCTCTTAATACATTTAGTTGATCTCTGCCCTACCAACAGGAGAACATGAAGTATTCAAGTACTTCTGAAAGACCTCAATTTGCAGTCTGAGATAATTAAAACTAATGTCAGTCATCCAGTTGTTATCACCAATAAACATCTCAGATGTCTAAAGTGAGATCTTTATTCCAGTTGTTAGTTTGAATTTGGATCTTGCTGGTAACTGTCTACAGAGGAAAAAAAACTGTTCTCTGGCTGGAAAGATCAATTTTTGCAAGTTAATGCAATGTCTGCCTTCGAAATAGACATGTCCAGTAAGATAATTCATTATTGTTCCTACACTTATTCGTACTTCATAGGTGTAATTAGGCTTCCTTACATTAAAGCCAGAGATACAGAAAACCCTGAAATACTGTCCAACAGAGGAGGGGAGTTTGCGGTGCAGTGAGAGCAACACAGGTCACCCTCAGGGCCTTTCCCTCTTGATGGCTGTTTTCCTCATAGCCTCCTCCAAGTGCAATGTGGAACAGATGGAGGCCTTGCACACCACCTCTCCTAAAGGGGCCAAAATGGGGCTGTGGGGCTTGCTTGTCCTCTGCTGCTCGTGGGAGCTCACAGAACCTGGGACTTCCATGCCAAGTGGAAGGTCCTGAACCATCTAGGGACAAGCCAGGCTCTTCCCAGAATAGTATGCAAGGAACGTGTAAAAAGATAGCTACATATATGTGTTTAATTTCTCTTTTCCCAGTGCATGTTACACCTGAGACATTTATCCACAAGACAAGTTTGGTAACTGTCTCCAGGGAATAATGTTTCCAGCCTCACCATAGCCCCGATTCACATGTGGTCGTTATTCAAGTGAGATATGTCCACACTTAGGCAAGACAGACTTTTTCTTTTTTTTTTCCCTCTGTTGCATTTGGTGGGATATTTAACTTTTGTTATCAGAACGAGTCCTGAACTGTTTATGATTTAATATCCGGCCCACGAGGAGGTTTAGGCTTGGGCCAGATGATGAACACTATATAAAAGCTAATGTCGCTGCACTGGATAAAGAATCTGCTCAGGTGGAAAACGGAAGGTGCGAAAAGGGAGGTGTTCACAATGAGATGGACTGCAAACAAGCTGCTGCACAACCATATGCACAACCTGTTCTCAGCAGTGAAATATTAAAGATGAAGCAGATAAAACAATCCTTGGTATTGAAAATAAGATTACTGCTTTCATGCATGTGTATTGGCACTGCAGCCCTTTCCACAGATGGACACTATTAAAGGGAGTAATCAAATATCAACATGTGTTTCATACACAAAGAGACCGTAAGCTAACTGGCTAGCAGGAGAATTTTGTATTTATTTATTTTTATATCAGAAATGTGACCAAGATTTTAAGCTTTTTTTAGGCTGATACTGTGTGGCTGATCTGGTGGTGGTTACTGGGAACACAAGGTGACCCTCACCTCAAGTTCCAGTCTAACAAATGCATAATATATGGTTTTTAAGAAAAAGATTTCACAGAAGGTCTTGTCACCATTTCTGGTAGGTTTCAACATGCGCTAGGATAATTTAGATGTCAAAAACTGACTTGCTTTTACTGTAATTAAATGGGTATACATCAGGATTACCTAAACTGAATTTAGTAGAATCACAGAGTGCAGAACAGATGCAATGCTGCAAATCTTGAGTGGCACTCGTCCTCTCCCAGTATGATAAATATTGCAGCTACTTACTGAATTACTTAGCATATGACATTTCTGAAACTGATTCTGGACATAGCAGGGGAAAAAGTACACCGTACACAGATTTGCAATCGTCACATCAATCTTCCAGTGAGTAATCGCAATCCCATCCAGTTCTATTCAGACTGTTCAGAGCACTCTCCTCCCCTGCCTTCCTGGCAGAAAAACAGACAAAATTGTCACTTCCCCAAGTTGCTTCCTCATGCAGCAGCTGAATCCCATCTCCGTCCAGCTCTCCTGTTCTGGGCTTCACTTCCCCAGCGCCTTTGTGTCTTGTGAATGCAGTGTGACTCTCCATTCTTGACATGGTGTCTTCAGTAAATCTGAAAAAAGTCACTGCTGTTATTACAGGAATTGAAAAGTACCTTCCCAGAATTACATATATTTTTAACCACCAGTTTATCAAAGTTTGTTGCTTGACTTTCTGTTAAACTCTATTTTCTTACATAGCCCTGCTGTTCTACTGCAGTTAATATGTTTGTCTATAATAATGTTAGGTTTGTTTTGACTTTTATTGAGGCAGTTGATAAGATCCTGTGGAATACTGAACTCAGGAAAATCTGTATGCCCTACAATTGTATATTACACAGTACTTCTTGATCTTGCAAATTTACTAAATGTCAGCGCAGTGGTACCAATAAAATCGTACACACTGCTTTCCTAAAAGGGCAAGAATGAGTTGTTCTATCCAAAAATGACTGTCTGAAACAGATTTTCCATGAACTGTTTTGTCAGTGTGTGTGTGTGCGTG